>NW_024104734.1:0-91361 GCF_003945595.2 Pipra filicauda
AGTGGGACGATAGGAAAGGGGTGGGAGAGAAGGGAAAAGCGTTGGGCTGAGGCCCCCAAAACTGAGTGTGAGGGGGGTTGGGACCCCAAAGTTATTGGGAGGGGGGTGGGAGACCCCAGCTGAGTGCAGAGGGGGTCTGGAGGCTGGGGAGACCATAGGAAGGGGGTGGGAGAGGGGCAGAAAAGGGGGGATGGGACAGCAGGAAGAGGAGTCCCATGGGGGTCCCTTGGTGTCCCCATCACTTGAGCCCTGGAGCAGTTCCCTGGGGCTCTGGAGGGGTTGGATCTGCGCTGGGGGGGGTCCCCAACACCCTCTGTCCATCCCTGAGGGGCTGATGGGGGGGCTCCCCTCCACCCAACAGCCGGTGCTGCAGTGGCCACGGGGGAAAAGGTGGGAGAAGGGGGGTCTGGGGTGGCCCCAGGTGAGCTCCCGCCCTGCTGTGGGGTATCACAGCCAGCACGGCTTCCCCAGAGGATCCCACCTGGAAAACCCTCCCTGTGTCCCCGCAGGCGACGCCCCGTATTGCACCCCCGAGCAGTACAAGGAGTGCGCGGACCCGGCCTTGGGTGAGGCTCGGGAGGGAGGGAGGGAGGGAGGGAGGGAGGGAAGGAGGGAGGGAGGGAGGGAAGGAGGGAGGGAGCTGCGGGCCTTGGGTCTCTCCAGGCCTCCGAACTCCTCTCCCCCTGCCCAGATTTCCTGGTGGAGAAGGACAACGAGTACTGCCTCTGCGACATGCCCTGCAACATGACCCGCTACGGCAAAGAGCTCTCCATGGTCAAGATCCCCAGCAAGGCCTCGGCCAAGTACCTGGCCAAGAAGTACAACAAGTCGGAGCAGTACATCGGGTAACGTGGCCGTGGCAGGGGGGTGGCACCCGCTGCCGCCCCCTCCCAGACCCTCAGCCCGGTGCCACTTTGTGTCCTGCGCAGGGAGAACATCCTGGTGCTGGACATCTTCTTCGAGGCCCTCAACTACGAGACCATCGAGCAGAAGAAGGCCTACGAGGTGGCCGGTCTGCTGGGTGAGCGATGGGGGGGGGGCTGGCCAGTGCCCTCCCCGGCGAGGTGGCCCCGCGTCGGCCCCGTCGCCCCGGCCCCGTTCCCGAGGCGCCGGGATGTGCCCGCGGCGGGGACGAGGAGCAGGACACGAGTCCTGTGCCCTTTCCCCGCTCCCTCTGGCCGCCCTGACGGCTTCCCCTGTCCCCTGCAGGTGACATCGGAGGGCAGATGGGGCTGTTCATCGGGGCCAGCATCCTCACGGTGCTCGAGCTCTTCGACTACGCCTACGAGGTGAGCGTCCCCCTCGACCCACCCCACCCAGGGGTTACCCCAGAGCATCCTGGGGGGAGTGGGGAAGGGCTCAGCCCCCGAGCCTCCTCAACGGGGCTGAAAAACGTGGCCCTGGCAGGTGATAAAGCACCGGCTGTGCCGGAGGGGCAAGTGCCGCAAGAACCACAAGAGGAACAACACGGACAAGGGCGTCGCGCTGAGCATGGACGACGTGAAGCGCCACGTGAGTGCTGGGGACACCCTGGGGCTGCTGGGGACACCTGGGGGGCTGCTGGGGACACCTTGGGGGCTGCTGGGGACACTCCAGGGGCTGCTGGGGACACCCCAGGGGCTGCTGGGGACACCTTGGGGGCTGCTGGGGACACTCCAGGGCTGCTGGGGACACTCCAGGGGCTGACCTGGGGACACTCTGGGCTCTGTGACAACCCAGGGCGGGCTGGGGGACAGCCCCTGGGGCTTAGGGACACACAAGGGCTGCTGGGGACACCCCAGGGCTGCTGGGGACACCTTGGGGGCTGCTGGGGACACCTGGGGGCTGCTGGGGACACCCCGGGGGCTGCTGGGGACACTCCAGGGGCTGCTGGGGACACCTTGGGGGCTGCTGGGGACACTCCAGGGGCTGCTGGGGACACCTTGGGGGCTGCTGGGCACACTCCAGGGGCTGCTGGGGACACCCTGGGGGGCTGCTGGGGACACCCTGGGGCTGCTGGGGACACTCCAGGGCTGCTGGGGACACCCTGGGGGCTGCTGGGGACACCCTGGGGGCTGCTGGGAAAGCTCCAGGCTGCTGGGACACCCCAGGGGAGCTGGGCCCCCTACTGGCAGCTCAGGGGCTCTGCTGAGGGAGCCCTCTGGGTTGGGGTCACGGTTTTGGGCTGCCGGGGGGAGCACCTTGCGGTGGGTGGGGTCAATGTTTTGAGGCTGCCTGGGCGGAGCCCCTGAGTGTGGGGTCACTGTTTTGGGGCTGCCCAGGAGGTACTGTGGGGTATGAGGTCACTGTTTTGGGGCTGCCTGGGAAGAGCTGTGGGGTCACTGTTTTGGGGCTGCCTGGGGGGAGCTGTGGGGTCAATGTTTTGGGGCTGCCCAGGAGGTGCCACGGGACGGGAGGTCCCAGCTCGAGGAGCACTTGGGGAAGGAGCAGAGGGACCAGTCCCACGTGCTGTGGGGAGCCAGGGCTCGCTCTCTGCGGGGATTTGGGCGAAACCAGTGACCCCAACACCCCGTCACCCCCCAGAACCCCTGCGAGAGCATACGGGGGCACCCGGCAGGGATGACGTACGCAGCCAACATCCTACCTCACCACCCGGCCCGGGGCACCTTCGAGGACTTCACCTGCTAACCCCGACGTCACTGGATGTACAACCTGAGCTACCAAAGCCCTGCGCGCGGAGCTGCCCCTTCCCCCGGAGGGGGGACGCGGCCCCGGGGGCCCTCGCTCCCTCCTCGGCACCGAGGGACACACGGACACGAGCGACGGCCTCGCCCGGCGGGGCAGGGCAGGGCAGCCGGGTCGGGGCGATGCCCCCGGGTCGGGACGATGCCCCCGGGTCGGGACGATGCCCCCGGGTCGGGGTGATGCCCCCGGGTCGGGACGATGCCCCCGGGTCGGGGCGATGCCCCCGGGTCGGGACGATGCCCCCGGGTCGGGGCGATGCCCCCGTTTCGGTCGGATGCCCCCGGGTCGGACATGCCCCGCAGGTCGGGGCGATGCCCCCCGGGTTCGGACGATGCCCCCGGGTCGGGGCGATGCCCCCGCGCCCGCCCCTCGCTCAGAGACTCGAGGGACGACACAACACACGCACAGGGGGCCGGGGCAGGGCCAGCCCCGGCTCCCCCACCCCAACCCCGGCTCCCCTCGGCCTTTTTAACTCCGAACCCAGAAGCCAAGAAGAAGAAGAAGAAGAAGAGGAAGGAGAAGAAGAAGAAGGTGGTGTCCATCCACAGCCCTGTCTGTCTGTCCGCCAGCGTCTCCATGCCCATCCCGCTCCCAATGCCTCGGACCCCCCGTGCCCGGGGGGGGGATTTTTGTGGAGGGGTCCCAGGGCTTGGCTGGGGGTCCCCGGGGAGCCTCAGTGTCCCCCAGGACCGGTGCCCACCCTGGCCTGGGCGCTCCACGTGCACCAGGACGCAGCAGCCGCCCCTCTCCAGAACATCTTCCTTGGCATCAGCCCCTGGGGGCACCGGGGGGGGGACTCGGGAGGTGCCCCCGTGGCTCTGTGGACCCCCAGCCCGGGCGATGCTGAGCCCACCTTGCCCCTTTTCCCGGGTTCTGGGCAGTGCCAGCCCTGCCCAGCCAGCCCTCCCCGCTCCCAGGGCACCCCGGGCAGCCCCCCAGAACCAGCCCTGCCCGGGGAGAAAGGGGGAAGGGACCCCCCTTTAGAGGGACCCCCCCTTGGTACCGGGTGGGCACCGGAGCCCCAACACCACCAGGGCTCACAGGCTGGTCCCGGGAGCAGCTCCCACCCCCCGAGCCCCCCCAAACTCAGCTGCCCAGGGGATTTTTGGGGGGTCTGTGGCCTCGCTGCCCCTCCCTGGGGGGGGGTCTGGGGGTCTCTGCCCCCCCTCTGACCCCTCCAGCGCCCTCACTTCGCTCTGGGGTCTGCACTTGGCCCCCCCAACCCCACAGACCAGGTCAGAGCCCCCCCCCCGGGCCCAAGTGCTTCTTAAATCTTTTAAGAGCTTTTGCAATAAGTCTGTTCAGTAATTTTTTGTTTCCGAGCTGCAGCTTTGGGGGTTTTTTTATTCCTGCCATTTTTTTTTAATTCCTGCTATTTTTTTTTTAATTCCTGCCATTTTTTTTAAAATCCTACCATTTTTTTAATTCCTGTCATTTTTTTTTAATCCTGCCATTTTTTTTATTCCTGCCATTTTTTTAATTCCTGCCATTTTTTTTAATTCCCACCATTTTTTTAAATTCCTACCATTTTTTTTAATTCCCGCCATTTTTTTTAATTCCTACCATTTTTTTTTTTTATTCCTGCCATTTATTTTTTTTTTATTCCTATTATTTGCTTCCTGACCAAAATTAGGAACTGGGCGTGGTGGGAGGGAAGGTCAGCCACGGGTCGGCCACATCCATAAATTTTCTTATGGATTTTTTTCCCTGGCGTTTCGTTTATTTATTTATTTGCTTCCTTCCTCTTTTCTAACCCCCCTTCGAGCTGTTAAAGACGGGGCTGGGATCTGACCTCGAGAAGACACTCTTTTGTTATTACGCCATCCGCATTTTATATTTCTTATATATAATATATATGACTATATATATATGTGTACATATATATATATATACCTCTATATGCATCATGCCACTGTAGATACCCATCCAAGTAGCGTTTAGGCCTTGTTCTTGTGCCATTTTATTTTTTATTTTATTTTATTTTCTTTTTTTTATTTCTGTTACTGATCTCTGAATGCCTTCAAAAGTGTATAAAAAAGTGTGGAATTCTCTCCGGTATCTGTACTATGTACACACATTTTCATAGGAAGCACAATAAGATGACAGATGCATTGTACATCAATACCTGCTACTCTTAACGACGATATAAAGAATGATATAAATGATATAAACCCCCCACCAGGCCGAGCCTTTCTCTTGCTGAGCTGCTGGAAGTGCTCCCTGAGGAGCTGAGGGGGGACGGGCTCGTTCCAGGATGCTCCTGGAAATCCTGGAGCTGAGAGAAAGGAAGGATGTGGGCACCTCAGTGAGCTCCAACCTCTCTGCCAGGACCTGTCCTGCCCTGGGAACTCATCCCGAGGGATGTGGGCACCTCAGTGAGCTCCAGCCCCTCTTCCAGGACCTGTCCTGCCCTGGGAACTCATCCCGAGGGATGTGGGCACCTCAGTGAGCCCCCCAGGACCTGTCCTGCCATGGGAACTCATCCCAAGGGATGTGGGCACCTCAGGGAGCTCCAACCTCTCTGCCAGGACCTGTCCTGCCATGGGAACTCATCCCAAGGGATGTGGGCACCTCAGGGAGCTCCAACCTCTCTGCCAGGACCTGTCCTGCCATGGGAACTCATCCTGAGGGATGTGGGCACCCCAGTGAGCTCCCCAGGACCTGTCCTGCCCTGGGAACTCATCCCGAGGGATGTGGGCACCTCAGTGAGCTCCCCAGGACCTGTCCTGCCCGGGGAACTCATCCCGAGGGACACTGGAGGGTGGGAGCTGCCGTGTCCTCCAGCACAGGCAGGTGAATTAACACACACACAGAGCTGTTAATCTCTGACAGCTCCAACCCCTCCATGGTTTGGGATCCAGCAGGAGCCACCAGCTGGAATTTCACCCGGGTTAACCCCGGCAGTGGCACCAGGAGCACAACCCCTACAGGAACACACCCAGTGTCCTAAAAACCCTCAGCTTCAAAGAGCAGAAGGACCAGACCAAAGCCTGGGCATCCACAAAGGCCCTGAGGACCCCGGGGAGACGGAATAACAGGGAGTGGGAGTGGGCAGGGAACACTGAAATGCCAACCCCTCCCAGTCCCTTGGCTCTGCTCCTGTCCCCGTGGCTCCTGGAAATGGCAGAGGAGCGTTTTGCATTTCAAGCAGAACAAAGCTCTGATCCCTCCTGGAGCCGCAAAGGCCACGGGGAGGGATTCGAATGGGAGCAGGAGAGGAGAAGCCCAGGAGGGTGTTAATGAACCCCATGAACTGCAGCCAGAGCTGCCCCTGCCCGCTCCCTGCTCAGCACATTCCCTGTCCAACCTCCCCTTGGACACTCCCAGGGATCCAGGGGCAGCCACAGCTTCTCTGGGAAACTGTGCCAGGGCCTCCCCACCCTCCCAGGGGGGAATTTCTTCCCAATATCCCACCCAACCCTGCCCTCTGGCAGTGGGAAGCCATTCCCCCTTGTCCTGGCACTCCAGGCCCTTGGAAATAGTCTCTCTCCCCCTTTCCTGCAGGGTCCCTTCAGGTCCTGGAAGGCCACAGTGAGGTGACCCCAAAGCCTTCCCTTCTCCAGGCCGAACAATCCCAATCTCCAGCCCTTCCTCCCGGCAGAGCTGCTCCATCCCTCTGATCCTCTTGGAGCATCTCTGGACTCTTCTCCAGCAGCTCCACGTCCTCCCCGTGCTGGGACCCCCCCGAGCCGGAGTCAGCCCTCGTCAGCTGATCATCACTAATTGTTTAATTAATGAGCTGTGGGTCAATGCCAGCTGGGTTTGTGTCCCTCCTCTCTCTGAGCTCCAGGGAACAGGAACTTAATGTTAATACTTGCAAAAAGTGGCCTTTCCCTTTCCCGTGGAGCTCCCTGTGGGACCCCAGGGGAGATGGGAATGGGCATTTGTGCCTCCTCAAGCTCGATCCCGGAATGCTGAGAGATGTCCCTGCCACGTCTGGATGTTGGAGCCCTTCACCCCTCAGGGACAGACCCTGAGCCCCCAGGGAAACACCCCCAATCCCACCCCTCACAGGACCTGTCCCCTTCCACCTCCCTCTGGATCCTGTGCCCCAAACTCACACCCCTGTTCCCACCCCCAAATCCCACAGGACCACACCCCAATCCCACCCCTCACAGACCCTGTTCCCACCCAAAACCCCCATGACCAAACACCCCCAATCCACCCCTCACAGACCTGTTCCCACCCCCAAAACCCGCCGGACCAAACACCCCCAATCCCACCCCTCACAGACCCTGTTCCCAATCCCAAATCCCCCAGGACCAACACCCCCAATCCCACCCCTCACAAACCCTGTTCCCACCCCAAATCCCGCAGGACCAACACTCCCAATCCCACCCCTCACAGACCCTGTTCCCAATCCCAAATCCCGCAGGACCAACACTCCCAATCCCACCCCTCACAGACCCTGCTCCCAGTCCCAAATCCCTTCGCCCTCGGTCCTCCCCGCGGTCCTCCCGCCGCCAGGGGGCGCCTCCGGCGGAGGGCGGGGCTGGGGGCGGCCCCTCCCCGCGTGCCCGCGCGCGGCGCGCGGGGCCGTTTCCGGCTCCGCTCCCTTTGTGCGGGACAAGATGGCGGCGCGGGCCGGGTTCCAGGCGGGGCCCGCGAGCGGCGGCGGCGGCGGCGCCGCTCCGGGGGCCGCGCTGGGCCCGGGCGCGCCGGGCGGGGCGGTTCGCATGGGCCCGGCGCCGGGGCAGGGCCTGTACCGCTCGCCGCTGCCCGGAGCCGCCTACCCGGTGAGGCGGGGCGGCGCGGGGCGGGGCGCGGGGCCGGGCGCGGCGGGCGCTGACCGGGTGTGTTCTCTCCGCAGCGCCCCGGGATGTTACCGGGAGGCCGCCTGGCGCCGCAGGGCCCGGCCATGGGCCCGCCCGGCTACGGCGGGAGCCCCGCGGTGCGGCCCGCGCTGGCGCAGGCCGGGCTGGACCAGGCCCGCAAGCGGCCGGCGCCGCAGCAGCTCCAGCAGGTGCAGCCGCAGGCGGTGCCCAACCGCAACCACAAGTAAGGGACGGGGGGAAACGGGGCGTCCCGGGGTACGGGCACATCCCGGGAGCGTCCTGGGGGCGTCCTGGGGCACTGGGAACATCCCCGGGCGGCTGGGACATCCCGGGACATCCCAGGGCAGCAGGGGCATCCCGGAGCATTCTTGGAGCAGTGGGGACATCTGTGGGCACAGGGGACATCCCAGGGCATCCCGAGGCATCCCCGGGCAGCAGGGACATCCCAAGGACATCCCTGGGCAGCTGGGATATCCAGGGACATCTCAGGGCATCCCCGGGGCAGTGGGGATATCCTGTGGCAGCAGGGATGTCACAGAGCATTCTTGGGACAGCGGGGACATCTGCGGGCAGTGGGACCATCCCAGGACATCCCTGGGCATCCTGAGACCATCCTGGGGCAGTGGGGATGTCCCGAGGCTACTGGGTACGTGGCCCAGGCATGATGGGCATCCCAGGGCATCAGATGTAACCCCCTTTCCAAGGGGTGTAACCCCCTTTCCAAAGGATGTAACCCCCTTTCCAAGGGATGTAATCCCTTTTCCAAGGCCTGTAACCCCTTTCCAAAGGATGTAACCCCCTTTCCAAGGGATGTAACCCCTTTCCAAAGGATGTAACCCCTTTTCCAAGGGATGTAACCCCCTTTCCAAGTGCTCGGAGGGATGGGAAACGTTGAGGTCAGTCAGTGCTGCAGGGCTCAGGTAACTGGTCAGTCCCACTGGGGCAGGCTCAGGTAACTGGTGAGTCCCTGCTCAGTCAGTGCTGCAGGTTTGGGAATTCCCGTGGCCAGACCCATTCCCGTTTTCCCACCTGTTTGTGCCTCTTTCCCCCGGCAGCGCCAAGAAGAAGAAGATGGCAGACAAAATCCTCCCTCAGCGGGTGAGTGGGAGCCAGGGGGAGGTGAGGGGGCCTGGGGCACTTTGGGGGAGCTGGTTGATGGGAATTCCCATCCTTGCCTGGCTGCAGATCCGGGAGCTGGTGCCCGAATCCCAAGCCTACATGGACCTGTTGGCCTTCGAGAGGAAGCTGGACCAGACCATCATGAGGAAGCGCTTGGATATCCAGGAGGCTCTGAAACGCCCCATCAAGGTAGGGGAGTGCAGGGCAAATATCCAGGGGTGTGGAGGCTCCTGGAGGCTCCAGGCAGCGGGAGGGCACGGAGGGGTCGTGTCCTGGGAGTGTGGAATGTCAGGAACCTGTTGGGCACAGCCGGGGAGTGGGAGCAGCCACTCAGGAGAGGGGGGAAGTGAGGCAGCCGAAAACACCGAGCTGAGTTTTAGCAAGGCCTGAGCAGGAGGAGGGAGCCCTGGAGGCGAGAGCTGAGGCCGAGCCGACGCTTTTTCCCGGCAGCAAAAGCGGAAGCTGCGGATTTTCATCTCCAACACCTTCAACCCGGCCAAGTCGGACGCGGAGGACGGCGAGGGCACCGTGGCCTCCTGGGAGCTGCGGGTGGAAGGGAGGCTGCTGGAGGACGTAAGTGGCAAACACCCCACCTCAGAGGAGACCCTGGCTCTGGAATTGGCACTGAAAGCGAGTTTCTTAGTGTCTGAGAGCACAGCTGGGGCTTGATCTCCTCCTCCCGTCTCTGTCTTCCAAGGAGTCTGGTGGTGACGAGAGCGAGAGCCCGGCCTGGAGACCAATGGGTATCCCCATGGCGGGACAATGAGTTGTCCAAAGTTCTTAGAGCTGTGAGAATCCCTGGTGAGAGCAGCTCAGTGTCCCCAAAGCTCTGAGAACCAGGGCCCTGGCATTGTACGTACCCGCTGAGGGGTTTGGCTCCCGCCAGCTCATCTTTAACTCCAGCCTTTCCCTTTTCCTGACTCGGAAACTTTGATTTTTTTCGAGCCCACGTTGGTGGATTCAGGTGTTCAGAACTTACAGGAGCTGTCGTGCACGGTGGCTGTTGCTTGAGGGCTGAGACTTGCTGTCCTAACCCCTCTTCCTCCCTGTGTTGCTTGCAGTCTGCTCTGTCCAAATACGATGCCACCAAGCAGAAAAGAAAGTTCTCGTCCTTCTTTAAATCTCTGGTCATTGAACTTGATAAAGACCTGTATGGCCCTGACAATCACCTAGTAGAGGTGAGCTGCTTTTTGCTGTGTTGTCTCTGAACGTGGGGCGGTGTTTCTGCTGGTGGGGTTTGTGTGTAGCACTTGTGACCTGGGAGGTGGGGGATCCCCGAGGTTCCTGGGAGGCAGGAGCTCTTTGAATCCTCCCTTAAGCTTTTCCTCTCGCCTGCTGAGGGTCTGAATAAACGTTTTAACCCTCGTTTCAAGCCGTGAGTGGGAATAATTTGAGCTTTCTCCGGGCGGGTGGGATTTACTGGAGAAGCTTCTGGGTGCCCAGCAGCGGGAGCAGAGGGGGTGCAGGGGGAGGCCCCACACGTGGGGGTGTTTCTGAATTCCCTCTCCTGTCCCAGTGGCACAGGACTGCCACAACTCAGGAGACAGACGGCTTCCAGGTGAAGAGGCCGGGGGACGTGAACGTGCGCTGCACTGTCCTGCTGATGCTGGATTACCAGGTGAGGCAGGGGGAAAAAATTCCTCCCTGGGAAGCGTGGGGAGGCCCTGAGGTTGCCCAGAGAAGCTGTGGCTGCCCCTGGATCCCTGGAAGTGCCCAAGGCCGGGTTGGAGCAACCTGGTGCAGCGGGAAGGTGTCAGGGGTGGGACTGGGGGGGCTTTAAGGTCCCTTCCAAGCCAAACCATTCCACGGTCCCGTGCTGGGAGCAGCAGTGCTGGGCACCATCTCACCAGTGCCTGGCACCATCTCACCAGTGCCTGGCACCATCTCAGCCCTCCGTGCTCCTCATGCAGCCCCCCCAGTTCAAGCTGGACCCCCGCCTGGCTCGGCTGCTGGGCATCCACACGCAGACCCGGCCCGTCATCATCCAGGCCCTCTGGCAGTACATCAAGACCCACAAGCTGCAGGACCCCCACGAGCGGGAGTTCGTCATCTGTGACAAGTACCTGCAGCAGGTGAGGGGGCCCTGGAGCAGCTCCTGGCCCAGCTGCCCCGGGTGGGTGGGATGAGCAGGGGGTGGCTGCCCCGAGCCCCCCCTGAGCCCCCGTCTCTGCCCCAGATCTTCGAGTCCCAGCGCATGAAGTTCTCCGAAATCCCCCAGAGGCTCCACGCGCTGCTGATGCCCCCCGAGCCCATCATCATCAACCACGTGATCAGGTGAGGCTGCTCCACGGGAATTCCCCTTCCCAGGAAGGGCTGGATGAGGAAGGATCACAGGAGGATGGTGTGATACCTCCTGGTTGTAGCAGCAGCTCCCGTGTTAACCTGTCATCTCTTTGTCACCACACCCTCTGTTACCACATCCCTCTTTTCCAGAGGCTTTCCCACATCCATGCTGTCCTTTGCCGTGGACAGAAACCTGCCTGGAGCCATCACTCCTAGTGCTTTGCTGCTGCTGGGACTGAGGCTGACACTGGCACGGCTTGTCCCTGTCCCTGCCTGCAGTCCACGTGCTGCAGCATCCCAGAGGAGCTGCATTTGCTCCTTGAGCCACTTCCATTTGGACTGCTCCCAGATTTTTGCCTTTTTTCTTGACCTACTAACTCATTTTGGCTCCTTTCTGGAGCTGCTCCCTGATTCTGCCTTTTTGTGGATGTTCCCAGTGTTGACCCAAATGACCAGAAGAAAACAGCCTGCTATGACATTGATGTGGAGGTGGATGACACCTTGAAAACCCAGATGAATTCCTTTCTGCTCTCCACAGCCAGTCAGCAGGAAATTGCTGCTCTGGATAACAAGGTAGGAAAAGCTTCTTGGGGTCTGCTCTGCTTGGAGCTGGGCAGGGAAGTGTCTCTGGAGCAGGTGAACCCGGACAGGACAGGAGTGTTTGGAAGCTGGACTGGGGTGAGCCGTGCTTACAAACTGGTGGCTGCACCTGGGAGTGTAAATTTTAAAGCAGACGGTCCGTGGGAAAATTGGGGAATATTTAGGGCAGGAAACCGGGAACTGAGAGTCCTCTGACAGGTGTAAGTCAGCCAGAATTTGCCTTTTTGATGTTTGTGACCTTTCCCTCATCCAGCAGCTCCACTCTTGTGTTTGTGCCCTTCAGATCCACGAAACCATCGAGACCATCAACCAGCTGAAGACTCAGCGCGAGTTCATGCTGAGCTTCGCCCGGGACCCTCAGGGCTTCATCAACGACTGGCTCCAGTCCCAGTGCCGGGACTTGAAGGTAAAAAGCTTTGTCTTGTGTGGAAGGTGGATCCAGTCATACGCTCCCCTCATTACAGCGAGCTCCCGCGGAGACAGAGAGAGGCAATTTCCTGCTCGGAAAGCGAGGCTGGAATTGGAGTCGAGCACAAGAACGTGACCTGAGCGCTCTGAGAGGAAAGGGGAGGCTTTGCTCGGCACAGCCAGAGCTTTTTGCACTCCCTGAGCTGCTGTTGTGTCCCTTTGTGCTCTGCAGACAATGACTGATGTCGTGGGGAACCCCGAGGAGGAGCGGAGAGCCGAGTTCTACTTCCAGCCCTGGGCGCAGGAGGCCGTGTGCCGGTACTTCTACTCCAAGGTGGGTGTCCCCGAGCAGGGGACCCTCTCCCTGCCTGTCACTCCTCGGGGTGCCCTCTGCCAGGGGAAGGGTCCCAGTCTGAGCCCAGCCTTTGCCAGCTGGGTGCTGTGGTGTTGCCCCAGCAGCAGTTACAGACTTGGCTTCTCCTGCAGGTGCAGCAGCGACGGCAGGAACTGGAGCAGGCCCTGGGCATCCGGAACACATAGGGCTGCCCTGCTCCTGCCCACTGGAGCAGGCCCTGGGCATCAGGAACACATAGGGCTGCCCTGCTCCTGCCCAGCAGCACGGGCTGTTTGTGGAGACAGAGCTGCAGAGCTCGCTGGTCCAGCTCCCAGGATCCCACTCCAGCAGCGAGGCCCCTGTTCCTCCTCCTGGCGTTGTCCCTGCTGGGGGCAAGTCCAGGACAGCGGGGCTCTCGTGGGGTGTGACAAGCAGACAGGCTCCACCCAGCACACATTTCTACCTGGTTCTCTTCCTGACTGTTGCCTTGTCAGCCCCCAAGGCTTCCAGGAGCCTCCCCGTGACTCCGTAGTGTCCCCGGTAGCCAGAGTTGACTTGGAGCCTCCTCCCAGCCCTTCCCTCCCCTGTGGCACCCTGGAAGCCTGGCTCTGCTCTAAGGTGTGGCTGGGCTCTTCCCTGCCACGTTTTACAGCCCGTGCCAGGCGCTGTCGTGGGCAGGATGCCGTGGGCTGACATACCTCCCTGCCCTGACCCCCCTCCTCAGAGGGTGCTGCTGCACTGGGGCTGCCCCACAGGTCACTCCCCTCCTCGAGGAGGTTACTGGACTGTGTAGAGAATTGCTCCTTCCCTTCTCCCTTTTTCCCCCTGTCCGTTCCCTTCGTGTTCTGTGACGGGCTGTCCTGGGCTGGGGTCACAGGGAGAGGAGGTTTTGGCTTCCTGCAGGGCTTTGGAAGCTTGGAGTGATGCAACTCCCTGCCCTTCAGACACCTACACGTGGGTTGCCAGCAAACCACGTGGCTGCTTGTTTTCCCTGGAGCAGGGAGAGGGGATGCAGCAGCTGCCTGGAGCTGTGCATGGACACAGTGCTGTGGCCTCATTGCTCTGGGGCAGTTGTCCTGTGTCTCTTGCTGTGGGGACCAGAGGCTCCTTCGTGTGGATCCGAGGGTGGGACAGGACAGTCCTGGGGAATGGACATTTTCCCAAGCATATGTGAGTTAGCAGGTGTTTCCATGCCGAAGCTCCTGTGGTTTTTAGTCAAGTTTTAGGTCACGGGGCTGCCATAGGGCCCAGCATGGTTCAGGAATGTACAAATAGATTTACTGTGGGGAGTAGCAGCCCCGAGGCCTCTTCATGGAATGAATTACTGGTGGTCAGGCTCCTCTTCACCCCAAGCCCGGTGTTTCTGCTCGGGACTACAATGCAAATGGACTCGAGAGTTGGTCTGACTCCCCTGGGGTAGCTGCAGGATCCTCCGAGGGGGGAGCTGGGAGCGCCCAGGTGGCCCTGCTGCTCCTCGTGTCTGTGTAACTACATGTCTGTGAGTAATAGACTCTCCTCTGCCCTCCTGAAACGCTCCTCTGTGGTACCGGGGTGAAGGGCTTGGTGCTGGAGAAGCAGCCCCTGACTCCTCAGGGTACTCCCACGGGAGGGATGCCGAGTCCTGCGTAGGCGAACGTAGCTGTTGCAGAGTAACTGCTTTTCTTAACTGAATATTTACGGTTTTTTTCCATGGACCAAATCTTTTTTTTGTTTGTTTTTTTGTTTGTTTTTTTTTTTTTTGTACTGTATCCTTGTAGACGTCACCCAGTTTTAATAAAAGACTCCTGTGAAGGAAGCTGTCCTCCTCCTTCGTGCTGGGGGATGACACTCCAGTGACGGGACAGGATTATCTCCACTTTCCTCCCTTTTTTTTTTTCCTTCTCAAAGCCAGCTGGGTTAAGTGACTGGAGAGAAAATGTTCCTCATATTTTGGCCTTTTATAGCGAGCCCTCCCTAGAGGGATCTCCTGGTTTGCACACTCTGTTAAGCCTTTGCAAAAGTGCTTTTGTGCTAAACAAAGTAACTTGAGCAGAACTGGAAATCCAGTGGCCAGGGCTAATAAATCCTGAACTGCCCAGTGCCCACTCTGCTGGGCTGTGGCAGCCTCTTACAGGCCCGTGGGGACTCGGGCAGAATTTGGAGGAAACTGTATCAAAGTTTACGTGCAAGGGTTTAAAATGATGCAAAAGGGGAATTGTTCTCTTCGCCCTGGTGGTTTATAGAACTGCAAATGCCTCGCAGCAAACCTGGGAGCCCCTGGGGCAAGGAAAGGATCCTCTGTGAGGAGGAAAAAAGCTGCTGCCTCAGGCTGTGATTGAGGCAGGAGCTGAGTCCTGGGCCTGCACCAGGTGGTTCTTACTCCTTACCTGGGGGCAAAATGGCACTTTTAGGAGGACAGAACGAAATGCTTTTATGCAGAAAAGGAGGGAGAGGCTCGGCAGGCACAACTCAAAGACCTCCTCGGGGGCTGCAGCTCCTCCCGAGGGGCAGCTCCGGTCTCTGCTCCCTGTGAGCAGGGACAGGACCCAGGGAAGGGCTGGAGCTGTGTCGTGGAGGGTTAGGGGGGATCTCAGGCAAAGGTTCTTCCCCCAGAGGGTGGTTGGCACTGCCCAGGCTCCCCAGGGCAGCGGGCACGGCCCCAAGGCTGCCAGAGCTCCAGGAGGGTTCGGACAATGCCCTCAGGGACAGGGTGGGATTGTCGGGGTGGATCCTGATCCTCGCGGGTCCCTCCCTTCCAGCTCGGGATGTTCCACGATTCTGCGATTCAGCGAGTGACTCCCGGTTCTGCCGGGGATCCGACCCGCTCCGGGTCTCTGCCCTTTGCCCCCGAGCGCGGAGCCCCGGCCGTGCCCGCGGTGCCCCCGGGGCGAGGCGGGGCCGGGGGCGGACCGGGGGCCGCCCCTGCTCCGGGGCGCCCTTGAAATAGCGGGCGGCGGGTCCGGCTCCCGCAGCGCCCCGGTCCTGGCACCACCATGGGTGGCAAGAAGGTTTGCATCGTGGGCTCCGGCAACTGGTGAGCACACCGGGATCACCCCGGGTCCCCCGGGCCAGCACAGCGCGGTCCCTTGTCCCCCCCGGTGGCACCGGGTCCCAGGGTGAGCAGTGGTGCCCTGGAATCCTCGGTGCCCTGGGCTCCCCTTGTGCCCTGGGCTCCCCGGTGCCCTGAGATCCTCGGTGCCCTGGAATCCTCGGTGCCCTGTGCTCCCCCGGTGCCCTGGGCTCCCCGGTGGCACCAGGTCCCAGGGTGAGCAGCGGTGCCCTGGGCTACCCCGTGCCCTGGGCTCCCTGGTGCCCTGGGATCCCTCAGTGCCCTGGGCTCCCCGGTGGCACCAGGTCCCAGGGTGAGCAGCAGTGCCCTGGGTTCCCCAGTACCCTGGGATCCCTCTGTGCCCTGGGCTCCCTGGTGCCCTGGAATCCTCGGTGCCCTGGGCTCCCCAGTGCCCTGGGATCCCTCTGTGCCCTGGGCTCCCTGGTGCCCTGGAATCCTCTGTGCAGTGCCCTGGGATCCCTCTGTGCCCTGGGCTCCCCCGTGCCCTGGGCTCCCCCATGCCCTGGGCTCCTTGGTGCCCTGAGCTCCCCGGTGTCCTGGGCTCCCCCATGCCCTGGTCTCCCCCATGTCCTGTGCTCCCCCGTGCCCTGTGCTCTCCGGTGCCCTGGGCTCCCCCGTGCCCTGGGCTCCCCCATGCCCTGGTCTCCCCCATGTCCTGTGCTCCCCCGTGCCCTGTGCTCTCCGGTGCCCTGTGCTCCCCCGGTGCCCACGGCCCCGCTGTGCCCATGCAGGGGCTCTGCCATCGCCAAGATCGTGGGTGCCAACGCGGCGCGGCTGAGCGGCTTCGAGAGCCAGGTGAACATGTGGGTGCTGCAGGAGGAGGTGGGCGGCCGGCGCCTCACCGACATCATCAACGCCGAGCACGAGAACGTCAAGTACCTGCCCGGGCACAAACTGCCCCCCAACGTGGTGAGCGTGGGGGCTGCCAGCTCCGGGGGGCAGAGCTGATGGCTCCGGGGGGCAGAGCTGATGGCTCCGGGGGGGCAGAGCTGATGGTTCCGGGGGGCAGAGCTGATGGCTCCGGGGGGCAGAGCTGATGGGTCCGGGGGGGCAGAGCTGATGGCTCCGGGGGGCAGAGCTGATGGCTCCGAGGGGAAAGGGGATGGCTCCAAGGGGGCAGAGCGTGTAGCCTCCGAGGGGCAGAAAGAGCTTGCGTGGCCTTGGAGGGGGGAGAGCTGATGGCTCTGAGGGGAGATCTGTGGCTCCGGGGGGCAGGCTGAATTGGATTGAGGGTGCAGCTGATGGCTCCGGGGGCAAGGTGATGGGTTCCGAGGGGGCAGAGCTGATGGCCTGAGGGGGCAGAGCTTGGGGCTCGAGGGGCAGAGCTGATGGCTTGGAGGGGGCAGAGCTGATGGCTCCGAGGGGCAAGGGGATGGCTCCAAGGGGGCAGAGCTGATGGCTCTGAGGGGCAGAGCTGATGGCTCCGAGGGGCAGAGCTGATGGCTCCGGGGGGGCAGAGCTGATGGCTTGGAGGGGGCAGAGCTGATGGCTTGGAGGGGGCAGAGCTGATGGCTCCGAGGGGGCAGAGCTGATGGCTCCGGGGGGGCAGAGCTGATGGGTCCGGGGGGCAGAGCTGATGGCTCCGAGGGGGCAGAGCTGATGGCTCCGGGGGGGCAGAGCTGATGGGTCCGAGGGGGCAGAGCTGATGGCTCCGGGGGGCTGCTGGGGTGTGAGGGAGGCGATGTGTGGGGCTCGCTGACACCCTCCTGCTGACCTTGATCCGCGTTTGGATGAGCTGCAGCCCTGGCTGCTCTCGCTGCCCACCTTTGTGTCCCCCCCCTCTCTGGCGTCCGGCGGGCTGGGCTGGAGGCCATGTGGCTGCCTCCGGGCTGGCACCATCCCGCTCTGCTCCAGCCCTTCTCCAGCCCCTGCCAGCCCTGGCAGGGACCTCGGTGCAGTGACTTCGGGCCCTTCCTTCCCTTCCCGGCCCCCGTGCAGGTGGCAGAGCCGGACCTGCTCAAAGCCTGCGCGGGGGCCGACGTGCTCCTGTTCGTGGTGCCCCACCAGTTCATCGGCAGCATCTGCGACCAGCTCAAGGGCCACGTGAAGAAAGAGGCCGTGGGGATGTCGCTCATCAAGGTGGGAGCGGGAGCCAAGGCGGGGAGGAGCTGGAAGCAGCCCGGCTAGGAATTCTGGGATTTGGGGGCAGAAATGGGCTCTGGGGTGATGGGGGGATGTGGGGAGAGTGGGGGCAGAGTCTTCGTGGGGATTTGGAGGTGCTGGTGGGGAAGGGTGAGAGCACGTGGGGGATCTGTGAGGAGCAGGGCACAGCTCAGCGCGTCGGGATCACAGTGGGAGCGTTGCAGGGCAGGGAATGGCAGGATTGGGGTCGGGGGCAGGTGTCCAGGAGGGGCTCGTGTCTCCTTGAGAAGGTGGTGATCACTCAAAGGTGGGACTCGGTGATCTCAGAGGTCTTTTCCAACCTAATTGACTCGGTGGCTCTGTGACCTCTGTCCTTGGTTGTCTCCCAGGGCGTGGACGAAGGACCAGATGGGCTGAGGCTGATCTCGGACATCATCCATGAGAAACTGGGAATAGAGATGACCGTGCTCATGGGGGCCAACCTTGCCAATGAGGTGGCAGATGAGAAGTTCTGTGAAACCACCATTGGTAAGGAGCCGTTGTCCCTCCTCGTTAGCAGCCTTCGTTTGTGACGAGAGGCAAAGTGGGGGGCACGGTGCAGCTCAAACTGCTGGCTGGGCTGGCTCTTTTCCCTGGGAAGGCAGGAGATTCCCTAGGAGCTGGCTGAGCTCATTCCCAGGGTTTATGATGGGATCACTGTTTCATTAACAACAGGGTAGTGTGGCTAAAACATTCCTGCCAGCACCGTGCCTGGCACAAGTTGAAGGGGTGGACACCATGAGGCACTTGAGGAATAAGTTCCATCCTTCATTTCCTTGGGCTTCACGGGATGCTCGCCTGGATCTCACATTATTGCCCAGCCAGGGCTGCCTGGACGTTGATCTGGTGGCTGTTCCAACACCCTCCACACTGTTGGGAACCGTGCACGGAGCCAAAACCAACACAACAGCTTGCTGGGTTAGGGGCTGTGGGATTCAAAGTGTCTGTGTTTAGTGAAACAACAGCCAGCACGCTGGGCAGGAGGCCGGGGAGGTGGAACAGAGCCCACAGTCCCTGTGAACACACAGGACCCCCACAGGACACCAGGCTCCAACCCCAGATCTGCAGCCTTTGAAGATGCCTTTAACCTGCTGGGCAGGTCATTTGTGTCTTGCCTGACGAAGCTGCAGGGGTTGTCCCTGCCCTCCGGGAGTGCCAAGGCTGAGCGTTGCTTATCTGTCAGGCCGTGTGTGCCTGGCTCTTGGGGGACCTGCAAATGTTTGGCCACGTCCATCGGTTGGGCAATAGGTTCCTGTCCCTGAATGAGCTGCAGGGGAGGAGAGCACGGTCCTACCTCGGGGTTTTTCCCCATCATCTTCCTCCTCCTCCTCCCTTTGTCTCCTCAGGCTGCAAGAACACGAAGTACGGGCAGATGCTGAAGGAGCTGATGCAGACCCCCAACTTCCGAGTGTCGGTGGTGCAGGAAGCCGACACCGTGGAGATCTGTGGGGCTCTCAAGGTGGGCGTGCAGGGCTTGGCCAGCAGAGCCTGGGGGGGCCTGCAGGGCTCTGCAGGGAGCTCTGGGGAGGAGGCTGCCAGGGGAGGAGGCTGCCAGGGGAACGGACCCCACTGTGGCTGCTGAGACCTTTGAGGCAAAGGCCAGACTTTGGAGGGACCTGTCCTGTCCAGCTGCTTGGAGGGATGATGGGCACTGGCACAGGCGGGAGCTTGTGCTCAGGATCCCCACACGAGCCAAATCGTGGGCACAGCAAAGCCCTGAGCTCCGCTGGGAACAGATCCCTCCACGTTCCCGCCGTTTTCCAGAACGTGGTGGCCGTGGGAGCCGGGTTCTGCGACGGGCTGGGCTACGGCGACAACACCAAGGCCGCCGTGATCCGCCTGGGGCTGATGGAGATGATTGGCTTTGCCAAACTCTTCTGCAAGGGCCCCGTCACCCCCACCACCTTCCTGGAGAGCTGCGGGGTCGCCGACCTCATCACCACCTGCTACGGGGGCCGCAACCGCAAGGTCGCCGAGGCTTTCGCCAAGACGGGGAAGGTGAGCGGGGCTGGGAGCAGCTGGTGTTGAGGAGGTGTGTGTGTGGAGCTGTGCCAGGGCAGGGTCAGGCTGGATCCCAGGGAAAGGTTCTTCCCCCAGAGGGTGGCTGGGCGCTGAACAGGCTCCCCAGGGCAGCGGGCACGGCCCCAAGGCTGCCAGAGCTCCAGGAGGGTTCGGACAACGCCCTCAGGGACAGGGTGGGATTGTCGGGGTTGCAGGCCCAGCTCCTCACTGCTGGGTTGTTTCAGTCCATCGAGCAGCTGGAGAAGGAGATGCTGAATGGGCAGAAGCTGCAGGGCCCCCAGACGTCTGCTGAGCTGCATCGGATCCTCAAGAGCAAGAACATGGTGGAGAAGTGAGTGCTGGAATCTGCTGGGCTGGGGCTGCGACCCTTTCCTGCAGCAGCAGAGGAAACCCCCCCCTTGGTGTCTCAGCTGTTCAGGGCGATCCGTGCACTGCCCACATCATGCCAGCCGGGCAGGATTCCTGCTGGATGGGGCCCAGTGCCACTGTCCCACCTGCTCCTGCTCGTCAGGGCGGCAGTTGAGGTGCTCTGACCCTGCCAGCTGTGGTGTCTCTGTGTCCGTCTGCCCGCAGGTTCCCCCTCTTCACCGCCGTGTATCGGATCTGCTACGAGGGCAAACCTGTCACTGACTTCACCAAGTGCCTCCAGAGCCACCCTGAGCACATGTGAGGGGCTCTGCCCGCCAGGCCGCCGGCCCTGCTGAGACGCGCAGAGACTCCTGCCCACCCCAGCCCGACCTGCTGCCACAGCTTTGTGAGGAGTCCGGGTCTCCTGGGAGCCTTGGCAGGGTGCTGGAAGGGCAGAGGGTCCCTTCCCCAGCCCTGGACACTGCCAGCCTGAGCCTGGCACAGAGGTACCTGCTGACCTCCCTCTCTCTGTGAAGGGCTCGTTTAGTTTCTGCCGCTCTCTAAGGTCTGCCCCGAGCGGGACTGAGCATCTTCCTCCTTCCACTTCCTCCTGCTGTGATGGATTCAGCTCTGGGAAGGACTCTGTCGTGGTTGATACGGGCTGGGAGGACAAACAGTGCCCCAAATCCTCCCTCTTAGCCCCACGGGGCCACTTTGGGTGACACCAGCCCTTCCCTGCCTGCTGCTGCTGCTGCTGCTGCTTTTGGCCTCCCTGCCTGGTGGAGAGGGCACAGTCCCCTGCCAGGCTCCACCCGCTGAGCAAAGCTCCTCAGGACTCCCAGAGGTGCTGAGAACCTTCTTTCTAAGCAGCACCAGTGCCAGGCGATGGCATTCCTTGCCACCCTGCCATGTGCTGCTTCCCGAGCCACCCCCAGCTGCTCCTGCTGACCCAGTGCTGCTCCACAGCTCCAGAGGGACACTTTGGGGCTTGTTTGTTCAGAGCTTTTGCTCTCGCAATCCCACCTGGCCCCTGCCCCGGGGAACTCCCCTGTTGTCACAGGTTTGCCTGTGCGAATTCCACGCCCCGCTGACTTCTCTCCCTGTCCCACTTCGTCCTCTGGGGCTTGGCACTGCAGGGACCAACTGCCCCCAAGTCTCTGTGCCCCCTGCCTTGTACCTGCAGAGCCAGGGGGTGGGTACAGGGCACCTGGGTCGTGTTGCTGTTAAATAAATGACCCACAGCCACACTTTGCCCTCTCTGGCTCGCTTCAGCCTGTGCTTTTAGCCTGCTCTGTGCTCCCACGTGGGACTGGCCGGGAGCTGAGGAGCAGGTCCCACGCCTTCCCTGCCGTGGGGATGCTGCAAACTGCCCGCTGGCACAGGGGCAGGAATGGGCATGTGATCCACGACAGGTACAGGACAGGACAGAGGTCTGGGGCCTCACGCTGGGCCTGTGAAACTTGCCCCTTGTCCAGGCAGGTGCCACGTGTCCCCCTGCTCCTCTGGAGCTGGCGGTGTTTGCTCAAGGCCAGCGTGTCCAGCAGTCACTGATCCTGCCTGGGCTGGAATTCTGGAATGCTGGAGTGCTGCAGGGCTCCCCGTGCCCCCCATTCGGGCCTCTGACGGGTGTTGTGCTTTTAAACTGGCAATAAACATGGAGAGGAGAGGGGAGATGCTCTCCCTGCTCTGCGGCTCCGGTGCGTCGCTGCCGTTGGGTTGGTGCCTGCTGGACTCGCCGAGCGCTCAGAACAGGGCACTGCCCGTTCCATCCTGGCTCTGCCCCCTCCCGTGCTGTCCCAGAAACAGCCAGAATGTCCCTGCAGGTCCCTGTTTATGTCACACAGTGTCCCACTTGCTTTGTCTCAGCGGCGGTTCCAGGATTAAAGTTTGGCCGCGGGACCACGGCGGGCCGGGACTGCGGCGTTGAGCCGGGTCCGGAGTCCTCACCTGGGGCCTGCAGGAGCCGGGCCAGGACCCCACTGTGCCCCACACACCCCGGGCCTCCCCTCCTCTGATGTCCTGGCTCTGCACGCCGTGGGGTTTTATTCATCTCTTCCCAGCTGCTCTGCCCTGGGTGTCTCTGAAGGTGCCTCGTACCGAGTGACCTTTGCAGGGCTCCGAGCCCTGCGCTCGGCGTCTTGTGAGGGGAATTTAATCTGCTGGCACTGCTCTTGTTTCTGTGCCTTTTATTAGCCACGTTTTCTCACCAGGCGCTCGGCGACCTTTAAATTCAGGGAGCCGGCACGGCCTCCTCTGCCGAGGAGCTCATTTGAGCTTGGAGGGAGGATAAAGGAAGTCCAGCGTGTTCCTGCAGGGCTGGCACGACTTGTAGTTCCCTTTGTCTTCGAGTGCTTTCAGGAGTCCGAGTGTTTGGACATGAGGCTCGTGCAGGAAAGAGGATCCCCGAGCTCTGCTCCCAGAGTCCTGTCAGCACCTGCCTGGAGCTGCAGCAGGATCCAGCGGGGAGTTGGGTTTAGCTGGGAGCTCCTCGGAGGTGGAAACGCTTCGTGCACCCCCCTCGTGCGGGGTTTCTTTGGCTCTGCCGGTGCCAGAGTCCCTGCAGAGCTTTGCTCCCGAGTCTCACCTGGGGGGGACCAGCACACGGATCTCTCGCTTTCAGACACCCCACACTGGAGCTCCGGAGCTATAAAAAGTCTCTTCCCTTTGCCATTTGGAATTATGTTCTGCAGGCTCAGCACATCCCGGCGCTGCAGCCCCGGGAGCTGCTGCTGGTGCGGGAAGGACGAGGAGAGGGGGGAAAGGGTGACTGTGGCAGCCTCGGAGCTCCAGGGAGCCCTGGACGGAGCAGGGCTGGGACAGCGGAGGGCAAACGCTGGGAAGGAGCTGAGGGAATGGAGCAGCTGCCGAGGGGGCTTGGGGGAAGGAGGCTCTGGGCTGGGGGCACACCAGGGACCCTGGGCAGGCACCGGGACCCTCGGGGAGGCACTGGGATCACTGGGATGGCACTGGGATCATTGGGATGGCACTGGGATCATTGGAATGGCCCTGGGACCCTTGTGAAAGCACTGGGATCATTGGGATGGCACTGGGATCATTGGGATGGTACTGGACCCTTGTGAAGGCACTGGGACCCTTGTGAAGGCACTGGGACCCTCAGGGTGTCACTGGAGCCCTTGGGAAGGCACCAGGACACTGGGGAAGGCACTGGGACCCTCAGGGAGGCACTGGGGCCCTTGGGAGAACACTGGGATCGTTGGGATGGCACTGGGACCCTTGTGAAAGCACTGGGATCATTGGGATGGCACTGGGATCATTGGGATGGCCCTGGGACCCTTGTGAAAGCACTGGGATCATTGGGATGGCACTGGGATCACTGGGATGGTACTGGGACCCTTGTGAAAGCACTGGGATCATTGGGATGGCACTGGGATCATTGGGATGGCACTGGGACCCTTGGGAAGACACTGGGACCATCAGGATAGCACTGGGACCCTTGGGAAGGCAGCAGGGCACTGGGGAAGGCAGCAGGACCCCCAGGATGGCACCGAAGCCCTCAGGATGGCACCAGGCCCCTGGGATGGCACCAGGCCCCTCAGGATGGCACCAGGGCCCTTGCGAAGCCCCTGGGACTCTTGAGAAGGCATTGGCACCCTCATGATGGCTTCGGATGGTACCGCACCTCCAAGTCCCGGGGCTGCAGGGAGCAGAGGGGGGGGCCGGGCAGGTGCAGCGATGGCGGCCTGAGGGAGGGAGCGAGGGGTGGGGGGGGGGGAGAGCGGCTGTGGGGGCGCCGCCGCCAGGGGGCGCCGCGGGGCGCCGCGCGGACTTCCCGCGCCGCGTGACGTTCCGACACACGTGACTCCCTCCCGGGAGGGAGGGGCCGGGCACGTGACAGCGGCGGGACACGTGACACGGAGCGGGAGCGGGTGAGTCCGGAGGGACGGGACGGGATGGGGTGGGATGGGATGGGATTGGATGGGATGGGGTGCGGTGGGATAGGGAGGGACGAGACGGGAAGGGCGCTGCCGGCCCCGCTCACCGCCGCCCTCCTGGAAGCCCGTGGTGCGGTCAATGGCGTCCCCGCCGTTCAATACTTATTGATCACCGGTCTTATTGATCACCGACCTGAGGGGTTTTTTTGGGGGATGCTGCGGGACCGGGGGGGGGGGGGGAGCGGCTGACCCACGTGAGGGCTGGAGAACTGGGGCGGAGAGAAGGCTAATGAGCTGTTAGAATTCATTAGGATAACCTAATGAGGTTATTCCGGCAAGGGCAAGCGCGGGGTCCTGTACTCGCGGAGGAGCAACCCCAAGTACGAGCACTGGGAAACGACCCCAAGTACCGGCACAGGTTGGGGGGCTGACCTGCTGCTCTATGGAGGAGGACCTGGGGGTCAAGGTGACAGTGTGACCCGGGGCCAGGGAAGGCGGTGGGATCCTGGGGTGCGTCAGGAAGAGCGTTGCCAGCAGGCCAGGGAGGGGATCCTGCCCCTCTGCTCGGACCTGGCGAGGCACATCTGGAGTTCTGGGCTCCTCTGGAGAGGAAAGTCAAGGAACTACTGGGGAGGGTCCCAGTGGGGTCTGGAGCACGTCTCTGATGAGGAGACACGGAGGGAGCTGGGCTTGGTTAGTCTGGAAAGGGAGGAGTGAGAGGGGATCCCATTAGTGTGTACAAACATCTCCAGGGTGGTGTATAAACATCTCCAAGTGTCAGGATGGTGCCAGGCTCTTCTCAGTGGTGCTCAGCCACAGGACAAGGAGCAATGGCCATAAACTAAACCCCAGGAAGTTCCACCTTAACACGAGGAAGAACTTCCCGTGGAGGGTGGCAGAGCCCCGGAACAGCTGCCCGGGGAGGGCTCGGGGTCCCCCCCTCTCTGGGGACATCCCAAACCCCCCTGGACGTGTTCCAGGTGACCCTGGCTGGGCTGGGGGATCTCCAGGGGTCCCTGGCGGTCCCGTGACGGTGTGATTCCCCCCCGCAGGCACAGCCATGGTGTCGGGCAAGCAGCTGGCAGACTTTGGCTACAAGGCCTTCTCGGGCTCCATGATGCTGCTGACGCTCTACGCGGGGTACCTGTGCAGCGTCCGCGTCCAGAGGATGCTCCAGCACCGCCGGGAGCGGGAGGAGAACACGCCTGGCCCCCAGAGCTGAGCCTGGGCTGGCGCTGGCACCGGGCCTGGCAGCTGGGACCAGCCTGGCACCGGGCCTGGCAGCTGGGACCGGCCTGGCACCGGGTTTGGCAGCTGGGACCAGCCTGGCACCGGGTTTGGCAGCTGAGACCAGCCCCATGCCCAGCCTTGGGAGCTGAGCTGGGACTGGGACCAGCCCCAGGAGCTCAGTCTGGCCTGGGACTGGTCCTGCACCCAGTCTGGGACTGGGATGAGCCCCAGGAGCTGAGCTGGGACTGGGACCAGCCCCAGGAGCTCAGTCTGGCCTGGGACTGGTCCTGCACCCAGTCTGGGACTGGGACCGGCCCCAGGAGCTGAGCTGGGCCCAGTGAACTGAGCCTGGCCTGGGACTGGTCCTGCACCCAATCTGGGACTGGGACCAGCCCCTGGAGCTGAGCTGGGACAGGGACCAGCCCCAGGAGCTCAGTCTGACCCGGGACTGGTCCTGCACCCAGTCTGGGACTGGGATGAGCCCCAGGAGCTGAGCTGGGACTGGTCCTGCAGCCAATCTGGGACTGGGACCAGCCCCTGGAGCTGAGCTGGGACTGGTCCCAGTCTGCAACTGGAATCAACCCCAGGAGCTGAGCTGGGACTGGTCCTGCACCCAATCTGCAACTGGAATCAACCCCAGGAGCTGAGCCAGGACTGGGACTGACTGAGGGGGCAGCAGGAACCACCCTTTTGCCCCCCTGGGCCCAATAAAAGCCGTGTGAAAGCAGCCAGGCGTGGTCTGTGTTTGTGGTGTCCCCCAGACCACGGGATCACAGGCTGGGCTGGGCTGGGCTGGGAGGGACCTTAAATATCACCCAGTTCCAGCCCCCCTGCCATGGCCAGAGGGGCACCTTCCACTGGCCCATCACCTCTACACGTCACCCCAAGGTTCTGAAGCAACTTTTAATCGGAGATAAGAGTAAACAACAGTATAAAATGGTAACGAGTCGAGAAGTTTCCAAAATTCTGCTCCTGATTGACCATTCCATTGCCCCCAAGTACCATTGAGTAAAAAAAAAAAAGAGAGAAGCAAAAGCCCACGGTGTGGCTGCTCTTCCAGCCCCGGGTTCCTCCACAGCTGCAGCATCAGAGCAGCAACATTCACTTCTGTCTTGGGAGTGCAGGACCAAAACATCCCATTTTTTGGAGGGTTAAACCCGGCCCCACCGGTTCTGATCCTCCCTCCGATCCCAGCTCAGCCAACTGGATCCAGTAGGTCTAGAAAAAAGTCTTCAAAAACCACAATTTGCAACAGGGGAAAAAACAAACAAACAAACAAACAATTTAAAAGGCCTGGATTGTGCTGGTTGTCTCAGGGGCAAGAAACCACCCCCCCTACCTCCCCCCCCTCCCTTACAGAAGGCTTTGGTCAAGACTTCAGAGGGGTTTGCAGCACCAAAAGAGGCAGCAGACGCCGGCCTGGTCCCTGGTGACAGCAGAGATGAGCAGCTGGGACCTCCTCAGCACCCCGGGGCGAGCCAGGACAGCAGTTCTGGGGTAGCACAGTTCAAAGCTCAAGGCTGAGAAAAGAGTCTCTGCCTCCCCCAGGGCGGTTTGGACGTGGAACCTGCTCCCAAGTGGCTCCTGGAGTGCTTCTGGACCTGGAACCTGCTCCCAAGTGGCTCCTGGAGTGCTTCTGGACCGGCCCCGTCCAAACCCGCTCTTGCCTCGAGTCTGATCCCAGTGAAAAACCAACCAAACAAAGACACCTCTGCAGACATCAACAGGAACTCTTGGGGTTCAACAACTTGGGGTCGGTTTTCTTTTTTTTTCTTGTGCTTTTGAAGCACAAAGGTGGCTCGAAGTGGAACCTGCAGCTCTGTTCTCCCGCCCCGGCTTCGTCCCTCGGACCGGTCGGGGTTTTGCTGGAGGTGTCTGGGGAAGGGGGTTTGTTGGTTTGTTTTTTTTTTTTTGATTAAAGATCACTTGGGAATGTGGAGCTCAACACAACTAGATAATTGAAAGAGAAGTCCATGCTTGCTCAGGGCCAGCCCAGGGCCTTACTCCTCCCCTGTCCACTGGCCGCCGGCCACGTGGCCGTTGAGGCGGTTGGAGCCGTTGCTGGAAGTGCTGAAGACTCCTTTTGTGCTGTTGGAAGTCACATCCTCCTCCTCAGAGCTGCTCTCCACGTCACTGCGGTCGTCCTTGGACACCTGAGAGGTGGCCAGTGGGAATTGGGTGGCGGGAGAGGAGAAGGGGAGTTGGAAAATGCACAGAAAACAGCAGTTAGAAGGTTGCGTCCACATGATGGACCAGCTTCAAGTCACATCTACCTCCCACACTTGAGCCTGGAGCAGTTCAAGCTCCCAAGGAGGATCCTGTCATGGCATTAGGAACAAGACACACACTGCAAATGACAATCTGGGGAGGTGAGTTCCATTTTCCAAACACTCTCTGTGCACCTGTGAAAGCCCCTTCGCTCTCTGTGCTCTCACCAGCTCAGAGGACACCACGGATCTGGGGGTGTCCTTGTCTCCCAAGAGCTCCACTCCAGATGGGTTAAAGGCCATTTCTCTAAACAACTTGTTTTGACTCCAAACTTTCCCATGCCACAATCACCAGTGGGCACAGTGACCGAGCCCCAGCAACGTATCAGCCTGGGAGGGAACGTTTTGTCCCACGGGGAGAGGCTCTGCTGTTTTAAACATTAACCAGCTGAATTTATCACATCACTGCTTTGCACCAAGTGCCTCCCAATCCCACAGCCTGGTGGGTGCTTCATCCAGGAGATCCCCCTGAGGAGCAGGGGCCTGTTGGGAGAGCAGGATGGAGAACAAAGGCAGTGTCTGGGAACAGGAGGAGCCTCATCCCAGAGATCCAGATCTGCCAGCAGGGTTATGCCTCAGCTGCAAACCCAGCTCAGTTTGATCTGTGGGGGGGAATTGAACCTTTCCAGGAGGACTTTGGGTGCCACAGGAGGGCCCTGCTCCAGCCCTGTGGAGCCAGAAGGGAGAGGGCAGAGCCCATAAACCCGGCCCTAACTGCAAACACACACCTGGGAGGTGGCAGGTGCCAGAGGCAAAACCTCCCCCAGGGCCCTGCTCTTGCTCCTCACTCTCCTCCCTCCTGCCCCTGCAGCCCTCGTGGGCTCCACGTGCCAGCACTCTGGCTCCCAGCTTTCCAAGGATTCCAGGATTTCATTCTGAGTCAGGGGCAGGGCCCTCCAGCAGCAGGAAGTGGTTGAACTCCAGGGAAGCTCTGGCAGGAAGCCAGGTGAAGTTAATGATCTCCAGGAGCCCTGCTGGATGTTTCTGCCCCTTGCCAGAACTTTTGCTTATCTGTCCCCCAATCTCCTGCTATGTTGGAAGTTCAAAGGGTCACAGGGAGGAAGCAGAAATCCCTTGAGTTTTTTCCCCACTACTGGGGGATAAGGGACTGTTTTGCTCCTTTTCACAGGGAGGAGCAGTTTTCTCCTGTCCTCTCCCCCCCACAAGGAGCCAAGACAGAAATCAGAGTGTGTAGAACCAGAGAGTGAAGGTCATGCAGGCAGGTGACAGCAGGTAAGATCAGACCCCAGGACACTGCTCTGCCCTTTGGAAAAAACTGAATTTTGGCACTTTGTCAGGAGCAGGGAGAGAAGGAGAAGGCACCAAAGCCCCAAGACCAGAGCTCTGCTTTTGTCCTGGCCTGGACACAGCCGTGTTTGAGTGAACAAAGAGAACCACAGGTCACACTTACATGCAAAGGGTGGAACTGTCCAGCTCCAATCTGGCACAGAGAAAAGGAGAAAAGAATGAAGAAGACAGAGCTTAGAGTCCTTTCTCTGGCTAGGTCACCTGGACAGGAGAGAACCAAGGAAAGGGAAAAAGGTGTAGAACTCAGGATACAGAAACAGCTCCAGAGGCAGAAAAATCAGGCATTTGCAGCAGCAGCTGTGGGGAACAGATGGGAGAGCTCAGACTCCCCAAACCTGCCTTCCCCCACAGTCCCTGCCACAGGCAACCACGACAGAAACATTTCTGGAAGTCAACAATCCCCGTGTGGGGGCAGCTGAAGTCAAAACCACAAAATAACGTAGAGCCACGAGGGGAAACTCGGCTCAGAACACCAAAATCTGACTGGAAAAAGCATCTGTCCTCCTAAATCAGCTTCTGCTCTTTCACAGAATCACAGAATGGTTTGGGTTGGAACAGACCTGAAGGATCACACCCAGTTCCAACCCTCAGACACCTTCCACTGAGGTGCTCCAAGGCCCATCCAACCTTGGGCCCTGAACTGGATGATCTTAAAGTCCAACCCAGAGAACCATCCTGTGGTTCTCTGACAACCAGCAAACCCCCCTGCATTCCTGAGAGTCCCTTCCCTCCACGCTGGAGCTCAGTGTCTGTGCTGACAGGTGAAGGTGCCCAGCCCTCAGCACATCCCCAGCTGAAGTTGTTGGAAAACATCCCGTGTGTTCATCCTGTAGTTCAAAAAAGAGCCTGTCACCACCCTAAACTCCAAAGCACCTAACAATTCTGCCACCACCACTACTGTTAAAAAACATCTGAGCGTGCTGGAAAAGGGATTTATTTCCCTGCATGCCCAGAACACAGGAAGCCTCCTGAGCAACACCTGGGAACTGCAGAGGTAAAAAAAAAAATCACACACCAAGGGAAAAAAAAAAAATCACTCTCCTTGCAGAACTCCTGATGCAGGTCCCTCGAGAACCAGCACCAGCCCCCACCAAAGGGCCCCAATTTCTCAGGATTCCTTATCAGGGCTTGTAGGAAAGAGGACCCCCCAGGGCACCCCCAGCCTTGCCTTGCCCCTTATCAGGGTTTGTAGGACAGAGGACCCCCAAGGGCACCCCCAGCCTTACCTTGCCCCTTATCAGGGCTTGTAGGAAAGGGCACCCCCAGCCTTACCTTGCCCCTTTATCAGGGCTTGTAGGACAGAGGACCCCCCCAAGACCCCCCCCGGCCTTACCTTGCCCCTTATCAGGGCTTGTAGGACAGACCCCCCCAAGGGCACCCCCAGCCTTATTTTGCCCTTTTCAGGGCTTGTAGGACAGAGGACCCCCCAAGGGCACCCCCAGCCTTACCTTGCCCCTTTATCAGGGTTTGTAGGACAGAGGACCCCCCAAGGGCACCCCCAGCCTTACCTTGCCCCTCACCAGGGCCTTGGAGGCCGTGCGGATGATGAGGTAAGACCAGATGACGTGCAGGACCTGCAGGGTCACCAGGAGCCCGTTGAAGAGCCACCAGGAGGGGTAGGGACCGATCAGCTCCCAGCTCTCAAACAGGGTGGTGTTCAGAATCCTGGGGGGGAGAGCCAGGAACACGTTTCAGAGGGGCTGTGCTGGTCCAGGGCCATGGAGATGCCAGGCCAGATGCACAACAGTTTGTGTCTCTCACTGAGCAGCTGCTGCCTGTGCTCCTGCCAGAGCCAAGGAGACGAGGCTGAAGCTGATTAGAAACGTTTGAGCTGAGCAGCAAAAACAGAACATGTGAATGTGCTGCAGTTGGGGGGGGATCTGCTGCCAGCTTCCTTCTCCCAGAGCACGAGCATTTATTTATAACAACTTCCCGGGAAGTGATGTCAGGCTGCTCTGGACACCAAAACAACTGTTAACACCTTCCTGCCCGGGCTGTCCTCGCCCTTGGATCGATAATAACATGGGCACAGGCCCAGGGCAGGGACTGTCCCCCTGTGCTGGCACTGCTGAGGCCCCCCCAGGGCTGTGCCCAGTTCTGGGCCCTCAGGGTAAGAGAGACATTGAGGGGCTGGAGCGTGTCCAGAGCTGGGAATGGAGCTGGAGCACAGGGAGAAGGGGCTGGAGAACTCCTGAGGGAGCTGGGGAAGGGGCTGGAGCACAGGGAGAAGGGGCTGGAGAACTCCTGAGGGAGCTGGGGGGGCTCAGCCCGGAGAAAAGGAGGCTCAGGGGGGACCTCCTCGCTCTCCACAGCTCCCTGATGGGGTTGGAGCCGGCTGGGATCGGGCTCTGCTCCCAGGGAATGAGGGATGGGACGAGAGGGAACGGCCTCAAGCTGTGCCAGGGGAGGGTCAGGCTGGAGTTTAGGGGAAATTTCTTCATGGAAGGGGTTGTTGGGCCTTGGCAGGGGCTGCCCAGGGAGGTTTGGAGTCCCCCCCATCCCTGGAGGTGTCCAAGGAAGGCCTGGACGTGGCACTCAGAGCTCTGGGCTGGGGGACAAGGTGGGCATCGGGCACAGGGTGGACTCGGTGATCCTGGGGGGCTTTTCCAACCTAAATGATCCTGGGATTCTGTGATCAGAGAGGAATTCTGTTCCCAGTAGGCCTCCCTCCCTTCCCTGGGTGCTCCTCTCTTCCCTCAGAGTTTTACAGATTCCTCAAGGAATCCTCAAAGCTGCTTTATGGCCCGAGCTTTGTGTTCCTTTCCTTGCTGTTTTGCTGTTCCTGTTGCTGGGAGTTATTGCCAGTCCTTAAGTAATTTAATAAACACTTTAGATTTTATGGTGCAGGGAGGTATGGAGAGACCTTTAACGACACCATTAATTCTCACCCAGCTTTTAACATTTTCCCAGCGAAGCAAAACCAAGCCTTTTCAAACAAGAACCAAAAACGCCCCAAAAGGCACCTCCCAGAAATATTTAACTCCCAGCAGGTTTATGGAAGAATTAAATGCAATTCCAGGGATCTGCTGATGTTTCATGTGGCTAATCAGGGAAGGGAATGCACGTGAAGTGGCACAGCCTGGGGTCTGCAGGGCTGCTGCTGCTGCTGCTGCCAGATTCCTCCAGAAAGCTGAGGAATGACATTACAGCCAATGGAAAACACATTAAAGATTTACAGGATGCTGAGCACACTGGTGTGAGGGAAGAGCATCCCCTCATGACAGGCAGGAGCTGCAAAAACAACCCCAGCTCTCTCATCTGGCCCTGGAAGGAGCTTACAAAGAAATAAGAATTAAAGCTCTTCCTCGTCCAGGCTCCTCTGGTGCATTTACTGGAAAATAAGGCAGAGCTTTAACTTGCAACCCTTGGTCCTAAAGTGAAAGGATGGTTTCTGCCCACCAGGCACCCAAAAAGAATGGGAATGCCAGCTGCCCATGGCCTGGGGAATAAGTACAGGCAGTAAAATGTATTTTCACCAGGGACAGTAAACGGACAACAGCTCATTAACAGAAGCACCTCACCAAGCCTGACCTGCTGAGGTGAGAGGGAATCTCATTAGAGGATGATTCTCTCTTAAGCCATTTATCCAGGGTTTTACCTCTCCAGAAACCTCAGACCTAATTTCAGGCTCTGAGCAGTCACGACACAAGGACAAGGACAGGAGTGCCATAAAAATGAGAAACTGCAGCCATGACTGAGGGAGATCCCAGAGAGAATCACCTCAAGAGACTGAGCCTCGCTGGTGATCATTTCTCAGACCCCTTAAGAGCAGCAAAGAACCCTCCAAGCCTCTCAGGGCAGATTCTGGCTGCCTCTGCTCCAGCTAATGAGCTCTGTCATCCCTGCTCAGCAGAGGGACTGGGGTTCTGGTGCCTTCTCCCAACTCCCTCATGTTCCTACTGGAACCTCCTGCCCCCCCAAGCAGCACTTGGGGGGGCCTCTGCAGCTTCAGAGGGACAGGCTGGAATGCTTGGGAGGAGCCTGAAAACAAAAAAGGCTTGGAAGGACTGGGAGGACAAAGAGGACCTCACTCACCAGAAAGGGTAAATGCCCAACCGTGTCACGATGAACACGACCCCGAAGAGCATGAAGAAAGCATCACACACCCGCTGGTACTTGGCATAGTTGGCCAGCTTTGCAGCCTAAAAAGAGGCAAGGAACACAGGAATATTATTCCCTTTGTGCACCCCTGGAAGTGCCAGGCTGGAGAGCTTCGAAAAACTCTCAGTCACATTCGCACGGTTTGGAACAATCAGGGATTATTATAGTGTGTAATTATTATTGTTATTTATTATTATATAGGATCCTATGGGGAGAGATTATTTACAAGGGCCTGGAGTGACAGGGCAAGGGGAAATGGCTTCCCATTGACAGAGGGAAGATGGATGTTGGGAAGGAATTCCTCCCTGTGAGGGTGGTGAGACCCTGGAATGGATTTCCCAGAGAAGCTGTGGCTGCCCCATCCCTGCAAGTGTCCAGTGCCAGGTTGGACAGGGCTTGGAGCAGCCCAGCCTGGTGGAACTGGATGATCTCTGAGGTTCCTCCCCACCCAAACCCCTCCAGAATTCTGTGATCCTCAGCACTGAGGCAGCCAGGAGGAAAAGCTGGCAGGGCAGGAGCAGCAGCGCGGGTTTCAGGGCACATTTAACTCCATTTATCAGGAATGGGGGGAATGGGGGAACGTCAGCCTGTCCCCCTGGGATCACAGCAGCACTGGGGGTGCAGAGCTTTGACAGGGAACTCACCTCTAGGAGGAAATCTGAGGCATCGTGGAGACACAGCACCAGGGTCCCAACCCGCACCATGTTGTTCATGTAGGAGAAGGTGATGAGTCCAATCGTGGCCAAGTGATGGACAAACATGATCAGGAAGTCCTGGAAACAGGGAAGGGGGGGGAAAAAAACCCCAAAGATAAAGACCCTCTGGCTGTCGAAAAAAATCCACAAAGGTTTGGGGACAGAGCCACCAAAGTGGGGTCACAGGGCTGCTTCAGCCCAGGCTCTGACTGCACCTCATCACACCCCACGGAGGATTCCAGAAGGGTCTCTCAGCTCTGGTGCTCCTGCAGGTACAGGGAGCACAGGCCCTGTGCCTCTAGAACCCTCTGAAGTGACCGACAGGACACCACAAGGCCCCTGTTTTTGGCTCCCTTTGGTTTGACTCCACTCGTGCTTTCAGCCCCTGGCAGAGATTTCGGCGCTGCTGCTGCTGCCAGGGATCAAACCCTGCCAGGGGCAGAGCGGGCACAGCACACCAGATAACCCAGCAGGGAAGAAGGAGGCCTCTTCATCCCAAAAAACCATCTCCAGTGCACAATATCCAGGGCTGTTCTCCAGCTCAGCCCCCGGGTACAACCCTCCCGTGGCCCTGGGCCTCCCCCTGCTGCAGTGGGGGGACGTGAGGAGCTCGTTAAAGTCCAAATTAAACATTATAAACAGTGTCCCAGAGGCTGCTCAGCACTCCCTGTCTGCAGCTCCACCAGATCCCCCAGGGCCTCACCTGCCACTACTTCAGCACTGACAATAATCCCAGGCAAACTTGGGGGTTTTTTGGTTTTTTTGGGGGTTTTTTTGGTGGGGTTTTTTGTTTGTTTTGGGTTTTTTCTGGTTTTTGTTTTGTTTTGTTTTTGGGGTTTTTTGGGTTTTTTTTTTGTTTGTTTGTTTGTGGTTTTTTTGGTTTTTTGTTTTGTTTTTTTTTTAACAGCCAAAGCAAGAATTGGGATGATTTGCTGCTTTGCAGCTCGTGGAACAGGAGAAATAAAACCCTGTGAGTTTATTTCTCACAGGAGAAATAAAACCCCCCCGATTTACTGGGGTAAACAAGGAGCCAAACCCTGGAACAGAATTAGATCCGAGCAACTGTGGCCACTCGTCACCTGCTCCACACACAGATGAAAAATCACCCTCAAAAAAACCCATTTATTATCAGGGTTTGCCATTTGCTCAGCAGCTTTGGGGGCAGCTCCTTGAAAGCCTTCTTGGTTAAATGTATTTTTAGGTTTGTTAATTTTTGATTGGGAGGTATTGAGTGATCCTGTCCTTTCCCCCTGGAAGGTGAGGGGGACTCCAGGATCCCCCAGGCTTGTTCCTCCCTTTTTTCCCCCCCAGGCTTGGGTGGTGATTACAGGAGGATTCACACTCACAAAGGTGTGAAAAGAGGAAGAAAGAGTTATAATAATGATTTCATATTTTTTGTTAGTCCTGTTTATTGCTGTTATCATTGTTGTTATTAATTATTATTTTGGCTGTGAAGCAGTTAATTCAATTTTGGTTCATCTCACCTTCCGTTTAATGTCTGTAAACTGAGAAAACATGAGGGACCAGTAGAAGGCCAGCTCCAAGATATAGTAATAATAAAGCCTGGATGTTAGAGGCTGCAACACAGAGCACAGTTAGAAGGCAAAACACACCTTAAAATTTACATTAAAATCATTTTTTTCCCCCTTCCTCCTCTCCCATCCCACTCCAGAACTGCTGAGGCACAAGTTAAATGATTAAAGGTTTAGTGACAACAAGCTTTAAGCAACAGAGGTCTCGCTCCAGGCTTTACTCACACAACCCTATTTGTGGGTTGGAGCTTTATTCCAAAGGAGTAAATTCCCTTGTCAATATTTACAACCCCTGGAGCAGGAAAACCAGGCCGTGGAAGAGACTGGTTGGCCTCTACACAGCAAATAAATAAATTACCACGACGATTTTATCCCTTTTCCCCCTCCCCCCCCTCACACTTTTAATAATCTCAGCAGCAAATAAACACAAAATGAATGAGTCAGTTGTGTCTGAGGAAACTCTGCTGCTGCCAAAACCTGACCAGGATGTAAAGACAGAAATGTCAGGGCTCTGATCCAGCACATTGACAAAAAATAAAACCTGACACTGTCCAAAAAAGGTGGAATTTAGGAAGGGTTTTCCTCTCATTACCTGGAAAGGGTAGTTGTACCAGCACTGTCGTGTGTCCCAAAACCAGGGGGCCTGAAGGGAAAGGGAAGTTATTATAGAAATAATTTATATATAAATTATATAAACCCCCCAGTTTTTAACTCCCCACCACCTAAAGAAATTTTATCTCACTGAAATTTTATCTTGATTCTGCCGTTTACATTTGTTGCATTCAATGCAATTTAATTTATTGTATTAAATATCTATTCTTATTAAGCTGCATTTATTGCATTAAAACCTTCTTAAATGGGAGTTAGACTGCAATGGAAAGTCCAGGAATAATCACACAGCTCTAATAAAAATAATAATAATAAAGACCCAAAGAGATGAACCCTTCAGGAGGGAGAGGAGAAAAAAAAGAAGCAAAAAAGAAAAAAAACCACACCCAGTTTTGTCCCATTCTGGGGTAACAGGAGAAATAATTTTCTGTTTTCTACAATTTTCTGTTATGACAAATCTCTATGGAAGTTTCCCTGTAAAGGGGGTCCTTAACAGAAAATCAGGGAACACAAAGATCACTAAATCCCCCCTCCTTCCAAGCCAGGTGAAGGCACCAAAGGAGAGACACTGGTGGTGAAAACCCCCCTAAAATTTTGGCAGGACAGACCCAAACCCAGCTGCAGCCACAGAGAACAGACCAAACTCACCGTCCAGAGAAACCTGATTCCATAAAAAAATATACTTAAATAAAATGTAAATCTCCACCTGGAAAAAAAAAAAAAAAAGAAGTGGAAAAATCAACTTAGGACAGAGAAGCAGCTTCTGGGTTAACAATTATCACAAAAAAAAGCAAACTAATGGTGAAAAAACCCAATTTTGGCACCTCCAAAGCTTTCACTCACCTTCATTCCTGAACATTTCAGGTCAGATAAAGCCATTAAAGAGTTTTTCACACCACACAGGAGTTTGCATCAACAGCCCAGGCTGAAGTTCAGGGTGAACATGCACCATTCATGTGCTTTTATAGACAGCAAGATAACACCAAGCAAAGTCATTGTTATCCAGAGTGATCCTAATATAAAGATATTTTTGCCCCTCTTACCTGGTGGCTTTTAAGCAGACAAAAACCACACTGGGGGGGGGGGGGGAAAGAATTAATGAGAAGAAAGTTACTGGAAAGAAAGCAGCAGAGGAGAAATGAGGCAGGAAAAAAGTGATTGAGGTGCTGCTCCAGCAGCAGAGGAGAAATGAGGCAGGAAAAAAGTGATTGAGGTGCTGCTCCAGCAGCAGAGGTGAAATGAGTCAGGAAAAAAGTGATTGAGGTGCTGCTCCAGCAGCAGAGGTGAAATGAGTCAGGAAAAAAGTGATTGAGGTGCTGCTCCAGCAGCAGAGGTGAAATGAGTCAGGAAAAAAGTGATTGAGGTGCTGCTCCAGCAGCAGAGGTGAGTGCAGGAGCTCAGGGAGGGGAGAGAGAACAAAGGATGAGGAGAAGAGGAAGCCAAGAAGTGGCTGTAACAAAGTCTGTACGTCGTGTGAGCCAGAAGGTCACCGTGGCTGGGAACAAACCCTGCAGCTGGGCAGGCAGCAGGCCACTTTTTGGGGAGGTTTCCACTCAATTTGGGCACCTGCAAACCCCCCCTGAGCACAGCCAGGGGCCCCCAAGGACCTGCCCCACTGTCTGAAGCTGCTCTTTGGTGGCAGGACCGAGCCCTGTGCTCGTGTTCTGGTCCCTCAGCCCCCCAGTATTTGAGGATTTGGGGATTTGAGGAAGCCTTTCCTTTGCTTGGAGGAGAATTTAGGCCCTGGCTTGGACGAGCAGCTGCCCCAGGGGTTGGTTAGAGAGGAGGAGCCCCTCCCAGACGTACATGCTCTCACAGAATTTGGTGAGGGTGGTGGGTTTGTCCTGGTTCCTCCGGTGCCGGAACCAGCGCTGGATCTTCCTCACGTCCCAGTCCAGCTGCTTGGACAGGCCTTCCAGCCTCTTTGCATCTGGAGACTGAAGAACCAAACAAGGGGGTCACTTCTCCCACTCCCCCCAACAGAAATGATGCACAGGCAACAAAAAAACCACACCAGGAGTGGACTAAAAGAGAGCCCAAAAGCAGGAACCCGTCGCCACAAACCTTCACTCAGGTTTAACCTTCATAAGCCACTAATTATTTAATTATTCAGCATGGCTTTTGGTGGAACATTTCCTCACCTATATTTCATCAGCTGACCAAGGATGCCTTAATTTTGGGGGAGGGAGGAGCTGTTAAAGTGTCCTGTCCTCCCTGTTAAAGCTGCACCTCCATTCAAACAGCCCAGAACTCGGGGAGCTCAAAGCTGAAGAAGAAGTTTAAAGGGGTTCCCACTCACAGCAAGGACAGGGGAAACTTTAAAGTAAGAGCTGGTTTAGCACAGCAGATGTCTGTATGTTCTAAAGGGCACGGTAGAAATTGTGTTATTTCTGTTATCAAAGTTTATAAACGGAAATAAATCTGAAGACTGAAATAGTTCTGTGATAAAGAACACGCCGCTGCTCCCTGGCTGGAAACTCTCCTGGGAGTTTTGTCTGAATGAAGACAAATGGATTTATCAGAGACAAAGTGAACCAAACCTGGCAACTCCCTCTCCAGTGGCCCAGGGGGGAGATAATTCAGAGCAGTGTCCTTTTAACAAGAGCTCTGCCAGGGAGCTCTTACCCCTGACAGATGATAAACACATTTCACTGCTTGAGCTACACACCCCCCCCAAAATCAGGGTGCTGATTTAACACACAGTCCCCAGCCTGCCCAGCTGGGAGGCAAAGTCATCTGTAATTTGATTTTCTGTGCCCTGTCAGCCCCTCACAACCAGACCCCCTCAGCACTTTACTGGGATTTAATGGTCGGGGCTGGCACTGCACTGGAAGGGAACTTGTCCCCAAGGAGGATTCCAGAGCAGCAGTGAAAGCCTCTCCCTGCTCCAGTGCCACCTCTCCAGCCCCAGCAGCAGCCACAGCTCCCTGGGACAGTCCCAGGCAGCTCTGGTTTCACAGCAGATAAATTCTGCACAGCCTGTGACCTCCTGGGCTTTCTAAACATTCATTTCAAGGACACCCCCTGCATTAAAGTCCTCCCCACAACCAGCAGCAGATCCTGGGGACTGCAAACCTCTCAGGACTTTAATGTTCTTTTTAGTGAGGTGCTTTTTTTTTATAGAATTCCCCTTTATCTGCTCCAGGAGATGAGGTTCAGCATCCCCAAATCTCAACATCAAACCTTCCACTCCTTTATCTGTAATGAAAAATCTCTCCTGCACGGATTTCACTGTCAATATTGAGTAAAACATTCAATAAATAAATAGTGAATAAAGCTCTGGAGCGATGGAGCCCTGAGAGCTTAAGGGAAGGAAAGGAAACAATCCCAAGAAACACCTCCTGCCACCATTAAATGTCCTGCCCTCCATCTGACTGAACATCTCCCTGAATAACCCACTTGCACTGACAGTAAATGGCACAAATAAGGGGAAGGCACTCACAACAAAACCCATAAAAGCAGCAAAGGAACAAAGTCCAAGGAAAAGAGAAGCTCTTTCCCAGCAGAAGATGCTGGGAAATCTCTTGTTAAACTCCTGTCACAGGAGTCACAACCTGGAGCAAAGGCAGGAACTGAGGGACCTGCCTGGAGAGGGGAACGTTTTTATTCAAAAGCAGATTTTCCTGTGCAGAAAACCACGGCTCAGCCACGAAGGGAATCCACTTTGCTCCCACTTGGACACACCAGAGGCAAAGCAAAGGCAGGAGGAGCCCACTGGGGAGTGCACAGGGGGAGATGTTTCCCTCACACCACAAGAGTGGGAGCAAAAATACCCTCCCCTTCCCCAAACCCTTCCCTGCAGGCCTCCCTTCCCAGCAGGATTTGCCCCCTGACTCACCTTGGTGATGGATGTAAACACTTTCTCTAGGATTGCATTGGGCTGGGCTCTGTGAGGTCCACTGTCCTGGATGCCAAGGTTTATGGCACAGGGCTTGGCAATAAACCTGCAAGAGAGTTCCCAGGGAAAGAGCTGCATTAAAAAACAGGAGTTTTATTTCCCTCCTCTGCCTTGAATCACAAAAAAAAACCCCCAGATTTGCCACCAGCTGCAGGACTTTGGGGAACCTCCACCTCCTGGAATCTCCACTTGCTTTGCTTCAAGAAACTTCCCACGTGAAGTAATTTCTTTTCTCAGCCCTGCTGGTGATCACAGGCAGCACATTCTGTGCACATCAGAGGGAAGGATTAAAATCTCAGTGTCCTTGGCCTGCAAGGATCCCAATTGTGTTCCCCAGGGGGATCCTCATTCCTCAGAACTCAAACATCAGATCACTGGGAAGAGTCTGCTGTGAGCAGAAACGCTGCAGATGAAGCCCTAAAAACAAAAAAATGCCTTATTTTCAAAGCAGGCCTGGGTGTCACACAGCTCAGGGAAAAAAAGGGAAGTTCAAGCCAGACAGTTCCCAAAAGATGCTTTTTTTGTGTGTTTTTTTTTTTGTCTTTGGGGAGAATAAAGTGGCTTCTTTCCTTCAGGAGAGGGAGGAAGATGCAAGTCCCCCAGCCTGGAAGGCTCAAGGTGTCAGGATCTCACTCCATCCCCGGTGCTCCACGTGTTCCAAAAGCTGATTTAACTCTCCCTGAATTTTTACAGCCACAGAGACTCTGAAACCAAGCCCGGGTTTGCAACTGAACCAAACATAAACATGGGCAAAATCACCAGGTTCTGCTGCACTTTTGTGTCAAAAATGGGCTCAGGGTTCCAAGGGAAATGCCTGTGTTACCTCATATGGGAATTGCTTCCCCTCCAATATTTAGCATTTTTAAATCAATTATTTTGAGAAAGAACCCGTCGCTCACAACCTTCCTTGGACACCTCCAGGGATGGGGACTCCAAAACCTCCCTGGGCAGCCCCTTCCAAGGCCTGACCCCCCTTTTCCAGGAGGAAATTCCTGCTGATGTCCAACCTAAACCTCCCATCCCCTGCCTGGCTCCCCCCTCTCCTTGTCAGGAGAGCGAGAACGTCCCCCCTGAGCCTCCTTTTCTCCAGGCTGAGCCCCCCCCAGGAGTTCTTCAGCCCCTTCCCCAGCATCCCTTCCCTTCTCTGGACACTCTGAGCTTCGTTCTGACAGTCACAGCTTTAAAAAAAAATAATTAAAAAAGCCAAAAAGGAAGGAGTGATTTCCTCTGAGCTCGGCTCCAAGGGCTCCCGGCTTCCGCCCCGACCCCCAGCCAGAAACTGGGGCCTGATCTTATGAAACACTTGGCAAGGCCCCCCCAAAAATGGACAGAAATAAAGGTATAAAAAAGGTCTTTCTGCTCTGCTTTCCTCCAGGACAGCACAGAGAGGTTCACATGTGGGATGACAAAAAGGGTTCTGGTTCATTTTCTGGGACGTGGTGCTTAAACAGCTCTGTTAATAAAAAAAAAAAAAACAACAACAAAACAACAACACAAGCCCTTAACCTGGCCTGAAAATCCTCAGTTTGGGCCAGTTGTGCCTCCTGTCAGAGAGGAAACCTGAAAAATCCCAAAAATCTGCACGTTCACAGAATAGTTGGGGTTTGAAGGGATCTCTGGGCAGCACCTACTCCAAGCCCAGGCCAAGGCAGAGGTACCTAGAGCTGGTTAATTCCTTTTTTTTATTACTCAGGAGAGTCTTCCTTTGGTTTAAGAACAAGTGAAGAGGAGGAGGAATGGTTAGGAAGGCTCACAGTGACCCACACAAAGTTTGGGCTTTACTGCAGAGTGCAAAACCTGAAGCATCAAGCAAAGAAAAACCAGGAAAAAAATGCAGAAATAATTCATTTTAGGAACTTAAAAGACTGAAAAGGATAAAAAAAAAAAAGCCAAGCAAACTTTGCAGGAAACTGGCCCTGAGCAGGAGGCCTCCTCCACTGGGAATCTGAGGGGAAAATACAGATTGTGTCTCCAGAAATCAGGAAGGAGGGAAAAGAAAAAGCCAAGAGGAAGGCACAGGCCGTGGGTGCAGCTCAGGGCTCAGGGAGGGGGGGGGACAAAGAGCAGATCAAGGATCTCCAGATCTCTCCAGGTGCCCAGAAAGCAGCCACTGGAAGCAGGAGGTGGTGCCAGCCCCAGAAACGGGAAGGAAAAGGGATGGCACAGAGGATTTCCTCACTTTTAAGGAAGTCTGAGCCAGTCATGAGGGAGCTTCTCTAATTCCTCAGTGCAAGTGCCACCTGTCCTTCCCTGGGGCTCCTGAGGGAGGAGAATTCCCCTGGGAAAAGGGAAAGAGCTCCTGATTCCATCCAGGATCCAAGAGCTTGGCAGGTGGAACACGAAGGGAATGGTCAGTCCTGTGCTCAATCCCAAGCCAGCCAGGGATTTAGGTGTCCACCAAGGACTTAAAGCCTCTGGGGCAGTTCAGGTTTTTGGCCCCAGAGCAGGTTTTGCAGCAGATCCCACACTGAGAAGGTTCTGCCCAGCGAGAGTCCAGCACCAGGAAAAAAAAAAAAAAGGGGGAAAAACACTTCCCAGAGAGCAGAATTCCCACTCCTGGGGATATTCCAAGTGAACAGCACAAGATGAGGAGAGACACCAGTTGCCTGAAGGTTGGCCTTGCTTTGAGGAGAAGATTTGGATGAGCTGACCTTGAAAGGTCCTTTTTTTTAATCTAAATGGTTTTATGATTCTATAAAAACCTTAATGGCAGCAAACTCTGCCCAAGGCCAGCTCGCTGCCACACCTTCCAGCAAGAGATTCCCATCACATGGACACTTCCATTACACCTTTATGGCCAGGGATCAGCTCACACCCTTTTTCACACCAGTTGTTTAAAACAGACTGATTTTAAAGCCACCACCAATTTTGGAGCCCACGGACTCGGGTGCTGTGTAACAAACAGTGCTTCTCAAAAAGGCAGAAGTTCTACCCAAAAATCCTCCCTGCCACCGAGTCAGGGCTTCACCTTTTTCTCTCCCAAGTCCTGCTTTATCTCTGCAGTCCCAAAGTGCCCACAGGCAGCCAAACTCATGATTGTTTCACCAATAAAACGGTGCAAAGGTTCATTTACAGGAGAATTCACAGGTGTTGTGGCACAAAGCTCTTCCTCACGCTGAGGAGCCACAGCAGAAGGAGGGGGAGAGAAGATGCAGCTAAACCAAAAGAGCTGCACGAGCCTATAATTCAAATTCTGAGTCATCAAGTCCAGCTGCCAAATGTGTGTCGAGGAAGGCATTTGACACAATCAAAGCCTGAACTGGGATCGATGCACCACGGGGGTTTATTCGGACAAAGCTGAGCTTTTATGACATGCTCAAAGTGGCAGGAGGGAACAAAGAGGAGTTTATTCAAAAATAAGGACTTTTAAAACAGACCCCCTGGGAACTGCCCCGGGATTTCGCTGCCACGATGTGATTTCACTCCGGGAGGCCACTGAGACACTGCTGAGAACGGGAACAACTCTCTCAGGAGCCAGACCAAGGGCTCTGGGCCTCGCTGGGCAAGAGCAGGATTTAATTTGGCACCTGACCCCTCCCTAAATCAGCACCAAAAACGGAATTTCACAAACCAGGGAGGGCTTTATCAGGGCAAAGCAGTGGCTGCCTGGTGTGGAAGGATGCACCGAACCTCTGCCAGGGAGAAGAGAATCTCCTGCACCTCCTCCCCAGACTGACACCTGCACTAAGGCTTGGAAAGCGAGGGGACCTGCCCACAAAACCCCTCTCCAGGGGGATTGTTGTGTCTCACAACCACCTCCCTGTTGTGTCTCACAACCTCCTCGTCTCCTGGCGAGTCCCAACCCTTGGCCAGGCCGGGCAGCAGCAGCACACCGAGCCGAGAGGAGATTTTGGCAGCTCCTGGGTCCTCTGCACTGCTTTTCTGAAGCCTTTTTTTTTTTTTTTTTTTTTTCCCCTCCTAAGGGCAGAAAGATAAGCAGGAGAAAGGAAGAGCCTCTCGAGTTTCTCTCCAGCTCCCTTTTCCTCCTCATTTGCCATCTTTTCACTTCGCCCCAACCAACCTCCTCCCTTCTGACAGAGCTCAGGGAAATTCACGCTTCACACACAGAGAGAACACACAGATCAAACCCAACCCGATTCCCACTCATTTCAGTCCCTCACGGCCCCTTTTCACGCTTGGAAATATTTCCAGAACCACTGGATGGGCTGGAAGGGACCTTAATTAAAGAATTCCACGGGCAGGGACACCTTCCCCCAGCCCATCCCACCCGACCGACCATCCGCCGTCTCAGCGCAGAAATTCACGGTTAAATCAGTGTTTAATGAACCACGAGGTGTGCGTCTCGGGCCCGCTTCGCCTAACGGGCTTCCTAATTAAGCCGCTTTGCTAATTAGCGGCTCTGTCACCCACGCGCGGCTTGTGAGGGATCCCCGGCCAGCCCTGCCCCGGGGGGGGGTGTGTGTGAGTTAATCTCGTGTTTGTGGATGCTCGGGCGAACGGGGAATCCCGAATTACACCTGTCCGGGGGCAGATAAGGCGATCTCAGCGCCCACACCCAGGTGCGGGAGAGCCGCGAATTGTTTAATAACACAGCCGGGGCCATGTGGGAACGAGCCCTGGTTTCCTCCTCCGGGAGCTCGGGGAAAAGCGCGATAAAAACACCCACAAGGGAGCTCGGCTCCGTCAGCCGGAATAAAAGCGAAGAAAAGCGAATTGCCGCACGAAACGCGGCGTTTTTCCCCGCGCTGCCCCAGCACCGGAGGGGCCCCTCAGACCCCGCTCCCACAAGCAGCCCCCGGGGCTCCTTCGTGTCGCGACAGACCCGAGCGGCGCGACAGCTCCCCGGGGTCACCCGACGTCCCTTTTCCACTCAGGGGAGCCCCCCCCGGGAGCCCCCGAGCCCCCCTCCCGGGGGCCCCGCGCTCACCTCTCGAAGAGCAGCCGCACGGCGAAGATGCCGAGCGCCAGCGGGAAGGCGGACAGGACGTGCGCGGCCCGCGGGTACTGCAGCCCGCTGCCCGGCTCGCCCGCCAGGTCCGCCCACGTCACGTTGTGCGGGAGCCAGAACCGCTCGTTCCAGAACCAGGCCCGCAGCGCCGCCGCCGCGGCCGCCGCCATCTTCCGCCTCCTCCTCCTCCTCCTCCTCCTCCCGCCGCCGCGCTCCGGCGGCCGCCACAGGCACGGGGGCGGGGTCTGGCGAGGACACGCCCCATCCGCGCCCCGCTCCGCCAATCCGGACGCCGTCACGGACCCCCGGGGAGGGGCTAGGGAGAGACCACGCCCCCTCCTTGACAGGTTCCGCCAATCCGAGTGCGGCCACAGATTACGGGGAAGGGGCTTGGGCGAGGCCACGCCCCTCTTCGTCTCGCCGCGCCACTGCCCGGCCCCGCCCCAGCCCGCCGGGGGCGTGGCGGAGGAGGCCACGCCTCTCGCGGCGCCGTCCAGCCAATCCGGGGCGCGCCACACTAAGAAACGGGCGTGGTTCGGCGAGACCGCGCCTCCTCTTTAAACAAGCCACGCCCCTCACTCGTCATCCCGCCGCTCCCGGCGCCTGCCACAGCTCACGGGGGGCCGCGCCACAGCCCGTACGCGGCGGGGCTTGGAGAGGCGACGCCCCCTCATCACCCACCACCCAGCCACGCCCCTCATCCCCTCATCATCCCTCCGGAGGAGGGATGATGTCACCAAGCCACGCCCTTCAGCGCCGCCACGCGTGGGGCGCGGCCAAGCTCTGAGCCCCGCCCTTCTTCGTCCCGCCCCGCCCACCGCGGTGAGCGGTGCCGTGTCCCTGTGGGCGGGGCTTTGCCTGACCACGCCTCCCCCGCGCCGGACCGTTATCCCGGCGCAGGCGCAGTGCGGCGTTCCCGCCTTCCCGCCTCTGCGCACGGCCCCGCGCGGGCTCCTGAGGGAGCGGCGCGAGCGCGTTCCCGCCGTCGCCTGAGGGGACGGGACCGCCGGGCGACGGAGTGGCAGAAAACACGGAATGGGGGGGGGCGCAGAGCCACTCTTCGTTAATTAATACCCCGTCTTCTACTGGTTATTGATTTCTCGCTTCTCATGCTAATCAGTCCGCTTTTTTTCAGTAGAAGATAGAGTGCTAATTAATGAAGAGAACTATGCGAGCCAATGGGCGCAGAATCCCAGAGTATCCTGAGTCGGAAGGGACCCACCAGGATCAACCAAGTCCATCTGCTGGCCCTGCACAGCCCCGAGAATCCCACCGTGGCAGGGTGATGGAACTGGATGGCCCTTAGTGTCCCTTCCAACCCAAACTTTTCCACAATTCCAGGATACAATTCCTCAGGCAGGCTCACGGCCCGCGCAGGGAAGGGCCCAGAGCTGCCAGAGCAGCCTCCTGTGTGGAGAGTTTATGGCAAGATCCCGAGGATTAGTTTCACTGACATTAACAGGGATGCGGTTTAACATTTACAGCGACACAAACGCCTGGCTGGCAGAGTTTAAACGTATTCCTTTTAGCTCGTGGTGAGGTTCCCAACCTCTCCACGAAGGTGGTTCCACATCAACCACCTCATGCGCGGCGGCAAACGATCCATCCTTCATTTAATGGCTCTTCTGGCACCTGTCCAGTCGGAGAGCAAATTAAACGGCCCATTAAGCACTCAAATACTCCCATAACTAATAGATTCGAGGATGGAGTAATTCATGATCTGCTCACTTCTTTTTTTTTTTTTTTTAACCGATGGTTAAAGCAGCGCTGATTTCTCCTTGAAGGTGTTCAGCTGAACATCTTCAGCTGAGATGTTCAGTCTCAGAGACTCAGAGATACCTCAGAATTAACCAGAAATAACGATTTTGTGATTAAAGCCTCTGCTAAGTGCAGCCAGTGCTGCTTCAGTATCACGTAACCGGGGAGACGCTGTAAAATCCAATCGCGTTTCCTAAGAAACAAGCAGTTGGCAGATTCCATAAATCCAAGTCCACAACGAATATTCTTCCCCCCCCCCCCCTTTTCAAACAGCACAATTTCCAGTCAGAAGGATCTCCAACTGCTCAGTCACTTAAAGGAAATCTGACACCAAATGGAAGAGAGAAAGGTGACAGAAAGCAGCCCAGGACTGCACATCAGCTTTTTGAGTTTTCCCTCGGTCTGTGCAAGTCACTTCTCCCTTGAAAAGAAAGGACAAGGAGCAGTCGGTTGTGGGGCTGCCAACACCTCCCAGCTGGGCAGCAGGCTGCTTTTCCCTCCCTGATACCCTTGGCACACACATGGGCAGCTTCTCACGCTGCTGCAGGACTTTCCCTGCTTTTCCTCTGGCTCTTTGTCCCCATCCCTCCTGACCAAACCCACCTCGGGAACTGCAAACTGAGCAGCTGATAGGAAAGGGGACAAAAAAAAGCCCTCAGCTGTCCCCAGCTGCTCTGGAGAGCCACCTGGAGCCAGAAGTGGAAGTGAAAAACCCCTGGACGTCCTTATTCCTTCTGTCCCGTCCTGTTCTAACCCCTCTTCTTGAATTCGAGAGCAGGAGCTGCCTCTGGGAAACACGGACACACAGTGTCACCTAGTGGCACCATCCCCATCCCGGCCTGGCTTCCAGTGACAACCCTGGAATTCCAGTAGGAACACCGGGAATTCACCCGTCTTCTCCCTCAATCCCTTCACGGCCCTGGGGAGGAGGACTTGGAGGGGGGAAGGGGCTGGAAAATTGGGATTGTGACCTCATTGTGGCCTTCCAGGACCTGAAGGGAACCTGCAGGAAAGGGGGAGAGAGACTATTTCCAAGGGCCTGGAGTGCCAGGACGAGGGGGAATGGCTTCAAACAGCCAGGAGACAGGGTTAGGTGGGATATTGGGAAAAAAATTCCTCCCTGGGAGGGTGGGGAGGCCCTGGCACAGGTTGCCCAGAGAAGCTGTGGCTGCCCCTGGATCCCTGGAATTGTCCCAGGCCAGGTTGGAGCAACCTGGGCCAGTGGAAGGTGTCCCTGCCCGTGGCAGGGGGTGGGAATGAGATGATCCTTAAGGTCCCTCCCGACCCAAACCATTCCAGGATGATTCCATGAAAGGAGAGATGAATCCAGGCTTCCATTTTAATGCAAATGACCGAACTTTATTGAAGGGTTGGTCGGCAGCAGAACTGTTAAGAAAGCAGAATATTTTACACCTCAAGTATAGGTAAGAGCTACTTCTCTTGAGAGTACAGTACAAATAAAAGCTAATACAAAAGGGCCTCCCCCTCCTCCTCCTCCCCTCCGTTCAAGAATTTATTATTTGTAAAATAAACAAAGTCAAGTTTAAAAACGTTCTAAAGCCTCAACGCTGGCAAGTCAGAAAGTGTCACTGGTTGATTCCAGAGATTTATTTATTTTTTTTTTTTTTGCAATGCAGCATCATTTCACAGCTGTAAGGAAGAGGATTTATGGCAGCTTGATACGAGCAGGATTTCCAGAGTCGTCAGAAGGCCTTAAAAAAAAATCTTATTTGCGGTTTAAAACGGCGAGGAGGAAATTCAAATAATAAAAACAAAACCAAAAACGAACCGAACAAAAAAAAAAACACCAAAAAACTCCACTTCAAATGCGTGTGAAATGCAGAAGTAATGCCCTGCAGGCTGCTCCAAAAAAGTGTTCACTCGCCCTCAAAGAGACCTGGCAGCCGGCACAGCTCCTGGGAAAGCACTAAAATACACGTGGGTCCAGCAACGGGCACCCTTCCAGTCGGGCAGGGACAGAGGGCAGGGACTCCCCAGCCCATCAGGGGCGGGTCTGAGCCACAAAAATTCACATTGCACTCGGTTCCAGATGCTCTCGTCGTCGGACGCCACGCACGGAAATGGTTTTTTTTATTATTATTATTATTATTATTAAAAAAAAAAATAAGAAAAAAAAAAATATAAAAGCCCAGTTGTGCCCCTTTCCACGTATTAAAGTGCATTTTAAGTGACCATTTTTAAAGCAGGCCAAAAAGTCCCTTTGAAGTAGTTGGTCCCTAAGCACTGCAGTAGCATTTGGAGTGGTACAAGTGGCGCGTTCCCGGCCCACCCCAGCGGAATTCCACAGGTTGGTGGTGGAATTCCATGAGCTGTTGGTCAGTGGAACACGTATTTAAGCCCAGAGGGATGAGACAAGCACAGGACAGCCCCGTGGGCAGACATCCCCTGCTGCTGCTGTCCCACAGACACTCTTTGCACCCAAAGAGACCCTTTGCAGGCTTCCAGAGTTTCCCAGGTGAGATCGTTTGGACGTGGATTCCCTTGACGTGGCATCGCTTCGTGGAGGAGAGCTGTTTGTTAAAGCTAAAAATAAAAATACCCATTTCCAAAAGGCCCAGCACCTTGCAGCAAGTTTCCTAGTGAAAAAAAGGCCAATTTATTCTTCATCATCATCGTCGTCGTCATCTTCATAGTAACGGTTCCTTTTGATCTGCTCTTCCACGGACAGATCCTCCACGTCGTCGCCCTCCCAGAAACCCACGTCCTGGGATTTGCGGTGCTGGTCCGGGGAGGGCTCCTTGGCAGTCACCACGTGGGCCGGGCTGGAACGTTTGGGAGAATTTGGCTCCAGGAGCTCTTCCCCTGGGATCTCTGGCTCTCCCGCAGCGCGTTCCTCCTCGTCTGTCTCCACACCCCCCTGCCCGTTCTCCAGGACGCTGAGCTCTGCCGTTCTGACCCCGCACAACTCCTGCTCTTCCTCCGCCTTCTCCTCCTCATTCTGGACGTTCCTGGGCTCAACCTTCTTCTCCTTTTGCTTTTTCTCCTCTCTCTCCAGCTCCTCCCCCTTCCTCCACGTGTCCCTCTCAGCTTTGGGAGGAGAGGGCGAGTTCTCTGCCCTGTGGCCCCTCACGGACACCGTTCGGAACGAGGCCGCCACCGTGAAGGGGCGGCTCCGCTCCTTCAGCGAGGAGGATCTCCTCAGCTTCTTGAGATCCAGATCCACCTCCTCCTGCACGTCCGGCCTGGAAACCTCTTCCTCCGGGGGCCACTTGGGTTTGAGCACCTTGATGCCCTCCTCTAAGGCACTTCCCTGGACGCTCTGGTCGGAGGGAGGGGGCCAGGCGATCCGCAGCTTTTTGGTTTCCGCCGGCCTCTCTTCCCTTTCGGGCACGGCCGAAGCTTTGGCCTCCATAGTCGCCGCCAGGACCCCGACCTTTGCAATCGGGGCGTCCTCCACCCCGGGGCTCTGCGGGGCTTCTGTCGTGTTCCCCCCGGGGAGGGTTTTCTCCGGGGATTCCTCACCTTCCGCTCTGCCCGCCCACAGCTCCTTGTGCTGTTTGTGCCCGAAGCCCTCGTCGTAGTTGCCTTTGGATTTGAAGAGCTGGCTGAAGTGGGGTTTGCAGTAGATGTTCCCCCGCAGCGACGCGTACGTCCCGAGGCTGGGGGGGAAAACACAGTCAGACATCAGAGCTCAGGGCCACCAACACCGGCCTCTGCTTCAGTCGTGTCACTCAAGAGACTCTCTCGAGTGTGTTCTTGAAGCTCATTCTGAAAGTGGTGGAAGAGTGACACGCTCAAGAGACTCTCTTGAGTGTGTCACTCTTCCAACACGTTCAGAACGAGCTCACAGCCCCCAGGGTTTGCATCCTGCCTGGCTCTTTCCAAGAATTCATCACCGAGCTGGACGCGCTGGTTTTCCCCCCCCCACCATAAAATCACATCAAGAGGTTTAGAAACTGCACCAAAGTGCAGAACCAGGCCTGTGGAACCCCCCTGGCAGAACCAGGCCTGTGGAACCCCCCTGGCAGAACCAGGCCTGTGGAACCACTCCTGGGATGGCTCCTAAGCCTGAGCAGAGGAAAGCCCCCTCCCGAGGGGAGCAGAGCGGGTACCTGAGCTTGCTGTTGCAGTAGGAGCAGCGGAAGCAGCTGATGTGAAACACCTGCTGGTTGGCAAAGAGCCTTTCCATGGGGTACACGGTCTTCTGACACCCAACACAGGTCTCCTTCATTGGCAACTGGAATTTCTGCGGGGAGGAGAGGAGAGTGTGTGAGCTGGAAAAGGCGTCGGCCGCCGGGGGCTCGGCCTGGGTTCCCCCCCGAGCTCTCCCCAGTGGGCTCTGGTGGGCAAGGAGGTGGGAAGAGGCTTCACCAGACCCCCAGGGCTGCTGTGGCTCGACAGCCAGCCAGGATTTTACCCCAGTGAGCTCCACAGCTCCACCTGAGCAACAGTGAAAACACCAGAGCTGAGCCGGTTCCCAAAAGCTGAGTAACCTCTTCCTGCAGCCTCAGCTTCTCTTGATAGGAAAATGATGAAACATCCATTACAGTCAGGGTGAGACTTTACCAGAAGAATAAAAATAGTGCAGAAAAAACTGAACCCTGGAATGGTTTGGGTGGGAAGGGGACCTTGGTGATCATCTCGTTGCTGTGGGCAGGGACACCTCTCACTGGAAGAGCTGAAGCAGCCTCAGAAGGTGGAGGGTGGGAGAGGAAAGGAGTGAAACAGGCTGCTCAAGGGTTTGAAATAATCCACTTTTGCCAAATCTTCCCTCTCAAAGAGGAGGAAACAGTCTCAGCCCCGACAGAGCAGCAGGAAACACTCCCTGACTTCACTCCCAGCTCCATCCCAAAGAACCCACACTCAGGTTTCAGGGCTCAGGGCCCCCCAGACTCGCTGAAGGCTCAAAGTGAGCAGAGCTTTTGAGGTTAAACAGCTAAAATTCTGCTGTGCTCACTGCACTGCCCTGGGGGCTCAGCAGGAGCTGAACACTGAGCAGTGGAGGGGCACTGCTGTGACTTTGGGGTTGTTTTCCAACAGCACCAAAGAAAGCAAAAAACACTGTCCATGAGAAAAGGTGCCATCTGCTCCTTGGAATCTATTAACTCTGGCCAAGGGGGGAAGACACTTTGCAGGAAAAATTAAATAACACAGTTGAAAAAATTGGCAGTTTGAGGCTGATTTAGTTGATTACAACTAATTTGGCAGCCGGGGAGGAGAGAGCTCAGGCTCTGCCCAGACACACTCAGAGCGTGGCTTTCCTTTGACAAAGAATTACCTCCTCCTCCAAACTTACAAAAAGCTTTAAGGAGAAAAAAAACCCAAAAATCTGATGGCTGAAGAAAAAAAACAGGAAGGCCACAGGAAGACATAATCACAGCAATTTATTTATAACAGCCCAGGAACAATGGCCAGGAACGAAAGTTACGGTCCGAGGGGGCAGATTGCTGAAGGCAGGGCCAGTTTTTGTCACAGCCAGAAAGTTTGCTGCCAGTTTAATTCCATTTTAAATGGCACTGCTTGAGGTTACAAGAGATTAAAAGTCCTGATTGCCACGGGTTGGCTACCAGAAATTCAGAGTTCCTCCTGAAAAAAGAATCCACGATTTCCAGGTGCTGCCGAAACTCTGAATTTTGAGTCCCTAAATGAAACCTCAAAAAAAAAAAAAATGCTTGCCCATTAAAAAGTCTTCTCCCTGAAGGTTTAAGTTTTGCACAGTGATGGAGGGCCCTGGTCCTTCTGCAATCACCCCCCCCATGCAAGGAGAGGAACTTACTTGCACACAACGGGCCCTATGTCTGTGGAGAGGCGTTTTTGGGGGGTGAAGAGACAGGAATTCCTTCCCAGGATGCTACAAAAAGGAGCTACAGGAGGAAGGTGAGGCCCAACAAATGTAAAAAAAAAAAGGACTGGAGAGAAAGCTGAGAGTTGAGCTCACATTAGGAGGGAAGCAGAAGGCAGGAGGAGAGGTTAGGAACCAAGAACAGGAGACAGAAGCTGGAAGAGACAAATAGGAACCTCAGGTGAATAAACAGCAGCTGGGTTTCTATCTCACAGTGCAGCATCTAAAGCAGTAACGAGGCAAAAAGGCTAAAAAATGGTTCTAATGATACAAAGAGAGCAGAGAGGACCAGGACCAGAGATCACACAACTCCTCCAGGCAGCTCCAGTTCCCCACCCCGGCATTCCCAGCTGGGAAAGCCACATCTCCCTGATCTCTGAGGTCAGTGCTGTCCCTCCCAAAGATGGGCCAAACCAACAAAAGGCCAGTTGTTTCCTCAGGAGTGAGCCAGGAAGTCTGTGGCAGCCCAGGGGGACCCTCATCCCAACTCCAGACAGCTCATGTGATCACAGCACCCAGCACTGCTGCCCCTTGGGGTCTAAATCAGATTAACAAACACATTCCTGTCCCAGAGGCTGCTCTGTCGCTGCCCTGAAGGAACTGGAACATCAAAGACCCCTGAGAAAGCCCAGCCTGACCTTTCCAGAGCCAGGCATCACAGTGCCCTGACTGTGGAGCTGCTCCCAGCTGCAGCTCCCTTGGGAGGAGGGTGGGAAGCCGAGTGCCAGCGTGCTGGAAGGCTCTGGAGATCATTCCCAGGAGCTCAGGGCCCACCTCTGGGGGAGCACTGACAACCCCCTGCCACCCCCCCTTCTCCCACACCGAGGAGGGGCAGAGTCTGTGGAACAACAAGCAATTCCTGACCCAACCTCTGGAGGAAAACCCCCTTTTCGAGGTGTTTTCCGTCCCGATTTAAATCCTTCCCTCACAAACACAGCCTGGCCAGGCATCAGCCCACTCCCTGCCAGGCCTCTGTGCCCACACTGAGGGTTCTCCAGCACCAAACAGGGATGTCAGATGGTTTTAACCCCCCCTGAATGCCTGAGACTGAGGAGCTGTGTTACCTTCACGGCTTTGGGTGGGGAGGCCTCAGCCTGGGCAGCTGCTCTGGCCCCCACGTTCTGCTGCTTTGTGCCAACAGGTTTCTGAGCTTCTGCCTCGCTCTCCGAGTTCTGGCCAGCTGAGGGAGCAGAGGAGGGAGAAAAAATGCAATTACAGGGAGGCTTGAAAGCTTTAAACCACGGGCAGCTCGTGCTCACGGGGCATTAGGCATCTGGGTGAAAAGGTGAGGAAGCTTTTAACACTTAAAAAAAGTGTTCAACCAGGGCAAACAGGAGTTACAGATGTCTTAGAATTGCAACTGCAAAAAACTCTGAACGTGAGAGAAGTCCTTATCCAGTGGGAGTTGGGCACAGGGCAGATCTTGAGCACAGTCTGTGTCAGTGGATCATCTGAGGGGGCTGAGCTGAAGCATCTCCCCCAGCCCTGTGAGCTCACCGTGGCCATCCTCCAGCAGGGCAGAGGGCACAGAGCTGCTCTCACCTGCACAAACCTGCAAGAGAAGGAGACAATGAGCCCCCCTGGCCTTTCTGAGACCTGAAGAACCCCAGCAAACCCCCCAGGCTGAGGCAGGGACAGACCCCAGGGGCTCAGGGACAGACCCCAGGGGCTCAGGGACAGACCCCAGGGGCTCAGGGACAGACCCCAGGGGCTCAGGGAGGGACTTGCTGGGTTTGCTGTGTCAACACCACCAGTCCTGGCTACAAGGCAAACTCAGAGCTGCTCTTGCAATGTTCAGATCCTCTGAACAACATCATCCCACTGTTCACACACACACAAACATCATGTTCCTGTTTCCCCCAGCACCTGCAGCTCGTGCACCTTGACCTCCCACCCTCCAGAAATGGTTTGTTGAGGTTCCTCCCAGGTTTTCTCTCTTACAAATCCTCTGACAGCCCCCCCAGGCCAGCACAGTTCCTGGAAATCTCATTTGACCAATCTGTGACATTTAAACATTCAGCAGAGACTGTGCTTTTGGAAAAAAAAAAAAATAAAAATTAATAATAACTTAAAAAAAGGAACAGCTGAATTCTAAGAAACTTTTGTAGAGCCAGACACCTGCTGGGACAGACGTGCTGGATCTGTATCCTGTTCATCCCCTTTTGGAAACAAATTCATATTTAAAAAAAAAATAAAAACATTAAAAAACCTTTTAGAAGAGTTGGATCTGAACGGTTTCAGACACTAAACAGACTCACGGAATTGTTTGGGTTGGAAAAGACCTTTAAGATCACTGAGTGCAACCACGAACCAAACACACAGGTAAAGCTCTTGATGCACAGTCCTTTATTCAACTTGGCACTATTGCTATTAAATCAAATAGTTTTAAGTATCTGCACCCAGGACCTAAAGCACAGTAACGAGATTAACTGCAAATCACCCCTAATTCACTTGAAGGGCTGAAAAGTCCACTGCCAGCACCCGAAATTTGCAAATTAACGAGTTAATGAGAAGGCAAATTGCATCTATTAACATAAAAAAACCACTGTAACCCCTGATATGGGCTGATAATTGCCATTGAGAGGCTGGGACAGCCCCTGGGACAGTCCCTGGGACAGTCCCACCCGTGTGGCCCCCAAATCTGTCCCGGGGAAGTGGCAGCTCAGAAGTGCCTTTTGTTTCCTCCCAACGGCTCTAATTAGGCTCATTCCCAAAGTTCACCCCAGCCCCTTTTCCAAAGGCTCCCAGACAAGGTCCCATTCAGGTTCTCCCCTTGCACCTGGACACCTCAATGGGTGACTCTGCAGTCACAGGGATTTTATTCAAACCTTCCCCTCCCGGAGGGTGGCAGAGACTCTGCTTTAATTCTGATTTAACAGGTGCTCTTTTAATGAACTCACCTCTGAGCACGGGGCAGTTGGACCCAGAGCTGCTCAGCTGCCAGGGAGGAGCAGCTGAGAAGCCAAAGATTTGGCCCCTTGCCCGAGGGAGGCTGGAAAGCTCTAAAAGCCCTCCTGGCATTAGGCTGCCACGTGTTCAGCCTGGCTGGGCCACACAGTACCCCAATTATTGTTATTCAGCTGCTTTTATCCCCAGCTCGGGGCACAAAATGCTCCAGGCCAATTCACAGAGTCTCAAAACTGAAGCTGAAAAGCAGCAGCAAAGCCAAGCTGCCATTCCCAGTTACCTTAAAATTGAGCTGCCATTCCCAGTTACCCTAAAATTGAGCTGCCACACTCTGTTACCTTAAAATTGAGCCACTAAATGCAGAAGAAGCAGTGACAAACTCCTTTTACTCCTGTCACACAAAGCTCCTTGTGGTTTGTTTGTTTGTTTGGTTTTTTTTTCCTGGTGTGGATTCTTTTTGCTTATTAAAGAAAAACCCATCACGAGACAAAACTACCAACAAAACAAATAAATACCTGGCTGTGAATCATCTTCCCACAGCGAGGGGACATGACACAAAAAAAAAACCCTTTAGGTGGCTTCATCACAGCCAACAATGAAACCAAAAATCCCTACCAGGACAAATGAGGAAAACCACAAAAGCATCGAGGGATTTGGCCACAGGGAATGGTTTGGGTGGGAAGGGACCTTAAAGATCATCCAGCTCCATGGGCAGGGACACCTTCCACCAGCCCAGGTTGCTCCAACCTGGCCTTGGGCACTTCCAGGGATCCAGGGGCAGCCACAGCTTCTCTGGGCAACCTCAGGGCCTCCCCACCCTCCCAGGGAGGGATTTCTTTACTGAAAAATACCCAAAAAGCAGGAGGCTGAAGGGCTCTGCACAGCACAGACACATCACTGCTGAGCAGACAGAGAAGCTCTCCAAGAAAACTTATCTCTAGACATTCTCTTCCACAGAGACTCACTGGCTTATAATCCAGAGACAGTCTAAAAAAAATCATTACAAATAAAAATTAAAACTCAGGGAATTCTGCAGCATGGGACTCATGTGGAGCAGCTGCTCATCCCCAGTTCCTGGATGGCCTGAGGAGTGTGGGACCAGTGCCTCAGCTGTGCTCCCACAAACATTTCCACCTCCAGGGAAGCCCCTGGTCTCCCCCAGCACGGGCATCTTACCTTCTCCCCATCCTGACAGGAACTGGAGTCCTCACTGGGTGCCACATTCTCCTTCTGCCCAGATTTGTAATTCTTGAGTTCACTCTCACTGCCTTGAATCTCACTCTAGAGGACAAAGCACTGGGATGGTGACAGGTTCTTTTCCCCTTGGGGAAAAAACAACTTGCTTCTTTATTTTTCTCAAAATGTTTTTTTTTTTAAATAAATGTTTTTCTAGTACTTGAAGTGATAATTAAGGGAAGGGCCATAAAAACCTACAGACACTTGGTGAGTGACACATCCTAATGAGGGGGAAGGATTGGGCTGCAGGATTTTACTGTGCCCCATGGAGGGCACACCAGTGTTCTCCTTAACAACCCTTCCAAATTCCTGTTTAAAACCAGCTCTTAAATCCCCTGCCCACTCCACATCTCCCTCTTCCAGAAATGTGAACTTTTCACTGGGAATGACAAGTATTTCCAGACAAGAATGGTGCAGCTGCCAAATAAGACTTGACATAAAAGCAAATCCCACTTCTGCTTCAAGTCAAAACCTTCATTCTGCTCTTCCCCCGAGGTTTCTGCTCTTGACAGACTGACTTAAGATCTCCACAGAAGAACCTTTCAGGCTTAAAAAGGGAGATAAAACCCAGTGGGACCTCGTGTTTCCTTCCTTGCCACAGGACACAAGAGCAGTGGGAGCCTCGTGCTCCTCACGAGGCCTCTCCTGTGGGACATCAAAGAGGAGCAGCCCCAGCCTCTCCCTGGCTTTGGAGACAAGTCTGCACAGAACCAGCCACATCCAACAAGCCTGGGACAATGCTGGAGTTGGAATCCTGCCCAGAGCTGGAGATCTGCTGTCCAGCACCTCTCCCTCCCCTCCCTGCACCCCTTGCAAGGCACAGAAGGGCTCCTTCCTCGCCCTCACTGCAACCAAGGGCCCAGCAGTTTTAATCCAGGCCTAATTCCACCAAAATGCCCCAAAACAGTTGTTCCCAAGAGAGGTTCTGCCTTTCCTTTGCAGCCCAGAGGTGAGAAGGGCAGCACAGACCCCACACTTCCACACCAAAGGAGCCCTGGGTGCTTTCCCAGCAGGGAAGGAGAAGATCCCAGGGAAGGAGAAGATGCCAGGGAAGGAGAAGATGCCAGGGAAGGAGAAGATCCCAGGGGAAGGAGAAGATCCCAGGGGAAGGAGAAGATGCCAGGGAAGGAGAAGATGCCAGGGAAGGAGAAGATCCCAGGGGAAGGAGAAGATCCCAGGGGAAGGAGAAGATGCCAGGGAAGGAGAAGATGCCAGGGAAGGAGAAGATCCAGGGAAGGAGAAGATCCCAGGGGAAGGAGAAGATGCCAGGGAAGGAGAAGATCCCAGGGGAAGGAGAAGATCCCAGGGAAGGAGAAGATCCCGGGGAAGGAGAAGATCCCAGGGAAGGAGAAGATCCCAGGGAAGGAGAAGATCCCGGGGAAGGAGAAGATGCCAGGGAAGGAGAAGATCCCAGGGAAGGAGAAGATCCCAGGGAAGGAGAAGATGCCAGGGAAGGAGAAGATGCCAGGGAAGGAGAAGATCCCAGGGAAGGAGAAGATGCCAGGGAAGGAGAAGATCCCAGGGAAGGAGAAGATCCCGGGGAAGGAGAAGACCCCGGGGAAGGAGAAGATCCTGGGGTTAGGGCTGCTGCTGGAACACTGGCACTGCAAACACCTCAGGAATCCTTGTCTGCTCTGGTTTATTCTGCCCTTCCCAAAATGGGAAGGGATTCCTGCCAGGTGGGGCATCCTGAGAGCATCAGGCTGGACTGACCCTAAACCCTGGGGGGGCTGCAGGAGCCTCAGGAGGAATCTCCTGCCTTTGGGATGTGGAATTGCAGTGGCCCAGCCACCCCCCTGAGCCCCAAACTGGGAAAGGCAGCAGCAAAGGAACCCAGGCAAGGCAGGGGAGGCAGGAATCAGCAATTAGCTTAATCAGATTTGCTGCACTGCCTGCAACAAAGGACTTTCCACTCATGCAGGGGAATTTTTACTGGGCTCCCCCCTCCCACAGCTGGAGAATCAGAGCCAGGTGGAGGTGAAATTCAGAAATCACTGTGGATGAGGCTCTGCCCCTCCACAGAGACCCCTGGGAAGCAGATCCTCCTCCAGGGGAGAACCTTCCCTTTGGCTTTCCCAACTTAAAAAGGCCCTTGTGCATCACTCTGGCTAATAAAAGCAACACTTGAGCAATAAAAGTTCCCATCATTCAGCAAAAGCATCAGAAACTCCCAGCAAATGTAGCTGAGGAGTTTTTAACTCCCAGCAAATGTAGCTGAGGAGTTTTTAACTCCCAGCAAATGTAGCTGAGGAGTTTTTAACAAAAGCTGAGATTCCTGAAGCCTCCCCAGCTGCAGCACTTCATTAATTGCTCATTTCCTGCTCAAATACCTGCAAAACAGGCAGAGGTTCCTTCACTGCAAGAGTCTAACTGGATTCAGAGAGAGGGGAGAGGCAAAAGGGAGGAAACCTGAGTGGAGATCCCAAAGCCCCAGACTTTGGGATCCAAGGCACTCCCTGTGCCTCAGTTTCCCCCAGCTGGGAGCTGATGGGACAAGAGCTGTGGTTTGTTCTTTAAAACCAAACCAACAAACATGCAGAAAGCAGAAGAATGCCAGTTATGCTTCAGAAGGACCTCAGCCAGGGTGCCAGCAATTAATTCCTTGGAAAGCTTTCAACATCATTCCAGGAAGATGGAAAATATATTTATTTCTTCCCTGCGGGCTGTGGAGACAACTCTTCATCCAAAATTCCTCCCATGGGCACAGAGTTAGTGTCAAATAAATAAATTAATTAATTAAAAGAGATGGCATTTCTCCTCGAGCAGCCTGGTTTCCACAAGACCTTCCTCCCAGTCTCAGCCTGGGGCAAAAATTCCCTTCCACCCAAGCCAAAAAATGGACTTACCATGGGAGTGAGGGCTGAGGGAGTGCCCTGCTTGGACACAGCTGCCTGGTACTTGGCCAGCCTGTCCTTTATGGAGCTCTCTGTCAAACGAGGCATGTCCAGGCTCCTCCTGGCATCTGCCTTGTCCACACTCAGCCCTGGGATGGTCTCTGCAAGATGCCCTGGCAAAAAAAAACCAAAAAAAAAATCACATGAATAATGTTATTCCCTGTGCTTTGGTCTCCTGTGCTTAAGAGCAGAATGGTTTAAAATTCCCAGCAAGGCTTCACTCATCAAATGGGAATGGTTTAAAATTCTTCATACATTAAATGGGAATGGTTTAAAATTCTTCATACATTAAATGGGAATGGTTTAAAATTCTTCATACATTAAATGGGAATGGTTTGAAATTCCCAGCAAGCCTTGATACACTAAATGGGAATGGTTTAAAATTCTTCATACATTAAATGGGAATGGTTTAAAATTCCCAGCAAGGCTTCACTCATCAGATGGGAATGGTTTAAAATTCCCAACAAGCCTTGATGCATTAAATGGGAATTTTAAACCATTCCCATTTAGCCTCAATACATTAAATGGGAATGGTTTAAAATTCCCAGCAAGCCTTGATACACTAAATGGGAATGGTTTAAAATTCTTCATACATTAAATGGGAATGGTTTAAAATTCCCAGCAAGCCTTGAAACATTAAATGGGAATGGTTTAAAATTCCCAGCAAGCCTTGCTATATTAAATGGGAATAGTTTAAAATTCCCAGTAAGCCTTGAAACATTAAATGGGAATGGTTTAAAATTCCCAGCAAGCCTTGAAACATTAAATGGGAATAGTTTAAAATTCCCAGCAAGCCTTGCTATATTAAATGGGATGCTGATGGACTTTCCAGCTGGGAGGTGGCTGCAGCCCCTTCCCTTTGGGAAAGGCAGACATTATTCCACAGAGTCCCTGAGGCTGGAAAAGCCCCCCAGGACCCTCCAAGTCCAACCTGTGACCCACTCCCACCTCGTCCCCCAGCCCAGAGCTCCCAGTGCCACATCCAGGGGAACCTCCCCTGTGCTGTAGCAAGCAGATTGACTTTATAAAGTAAATTAAACCCCAGCCCCGGGGTGTCCCCTGACCTGCTCCGGCGTCGCAGTCCTCCGAGGAGACGCTGTTCTCCGAGACCCTCCTGCCCAGCGCCGTCCTCCTGGGCTCCCTGGGGACCTGCTGGGGACAGAGCCACCCCCTGAGCTGCCTGCACACCCAGGGGCTGCTGGGGGTAATCCCTTAAGAGGCCCAGGTGTCACTAGCAAAGCTGCTTGGCCGGGATGAACGAGTCTGGCAGGTGACATCTTATTTAAAAGTTTGATCACAGAACCGCCTGACCCTCGGTCACCTGGGGAACACCTTCCCTGCAGAGGTCACCTGGTGCCCTCTGACAGCTCTCCTGGTTGGAAAAGGAGCACAGGGGGTCAGGTTTTCAGGCTGTTCCCACTGCACACACGAGCTCTGGCGCAGATTTTTGCCACTCGCACCATTTCTGTTGAGCTCTAAAATCAGGGGAAGGGTGAAAGGAGAAGCCACCCGAAATCTGCACTGATTTTCAGCCACAGGAAAAAGGAACTGGTAGCATTGTAATAACAGTTATCTCGAGTTACCTGCTTTGATTTGGACAGTTCATGCATTTGGTACCAAATAATTCCCTAATTAGGCCTGATAAAGCTGAAGCTTAAGCAGGAGAGCAGGAGAGATAAATATTCCCAGATCTGCAGGATAATCACTCCCTGCCAGGCTGCAGAGCTGGACAGGGTGTCCCTCAGCACCACACAGATGCTCTGGCTGCCTCAATCAGATTTTACACTTATTCGTTGGACACCAACTCCCCAAAATCCAAATCCCAACAAAAAGAAACCGTGAAAAGAAGTTTCCACAGCTTTGATAAAACCTCCTGAGCACAGAGTTCAGCTGGACCCCACCAAGGTGGGGTTGTTTTCACAGCTGAAAGCCAACCCATAAAATCCTAGAAGGTGCTGGATCTTTTGTTGCCTCCCTAGGAAGAGTTAAATCACAGCTGGAAATGCAGACTGAGGCTAATGCAGGGAGGAAAAAAAAGGCAGGTTTGGCAAGATGCTCCAACCACACATTCCCCCCTCCCCACACTTTTCCAACGAGTTTCATATTTGCTGCTCACCAAACTGAAGGAAATTCCAAAGTTTATTTTAACACTGCTCTGTAAGACAATCACTGGGAAAAAATCAGGGCTGCTTTCCATGCAAACAGCAGCTTCACCAGGAAAGGAAAATGCAGCTGGAAAACCTTTTTTTTTTTTCCATTAGGATGGGAAATAGTTTCTATTTCTGTGGTTTAAGGGCTTTGGTAACTTTTCTTACTGGAAAAGAGCTTTAGCTCTGACAAGTCTTTTCCTTCCCTTGATAGGCTCGGGCTGGGAGTGCCTGCACTTGTAAGGACTTGCAGATTCCTCATGAAGGGTGAAAACTGCTCTTAAATGATCCTTATTCAGCCAGTGTCCCCTTCCCTGTCACCCTGAGTCCGGGGTTCTTGCTGCTCAGAAATTTGTTAGAGGTCAGGGATATTTCAATAAACCTCCCAATATTCAGTAAATCTATAAATATCTATAAATATACACGTGGGTTTTATATCAACAGTTTTGTGTTGGGGGGGGGGGGAAGCAGAGTAAAAGGAAAAAGAAGTTTAACAGAGGGAAGATGAGGGACTTTCCCCATCACAATCTGCAGGGACCAACTGCAGGGGATCAGTGGTTCGTGGGAGGTAACACCCCTCACGTGGAGGAATTCCCAAATCCCAACCTTGGGCACGTGCTCTCAGTTCCTTCACAGCCCTGGATCCCCAAGGCACAGCTTTGGGAAGGAGAGGGAACATTCCTGGGGTGTGGAAAGCCCCAAGTTCTCAGCCCTGGGCGAGGGCAGAGGCACCAGGAGGGTGGTTAAAGCTTCACCCTGGGGCACAGAGTTGGGAAAAAAAAAAACCAAATCAAAGTCACACCTCTTTCATTCCACCCCAGATGTGTGCCCTGCACACCATGGCCCTGAAACCCAAACCAGCCTGGAGACAACTCCGCCAGAAATGCTGCTCTTCCTCCTCCTCCTCCTCCTCTGATCCCCCCCGGCTGTGCTTTCACTGCCACTTCCAGGAGGAGCCCTTCGAACATCAGGGCTTTTATCACCCCCAGGCTGAGCTCAGGCTGAACTCCAGCCTGCCGTGCCTGCCCCTAATGGGATTAGAGCAGTTTGTTCCCCTGAAAACGCAACAGGGGAGGATCTGCCACCTCTCCGTTGCAGAATAAATGAACAAAAGAGGGAGGTTTTGCTTCTAAACCTGAAAACGAGAGTAGGTTTGTTCAGAGAGGGAGATGGAACCAGGAAATCCAGGCTCTAATCTGGATTCTTGCCCCAGACCTGCCCAGGGACCAGGAAGGTCCATTTACTGTTCCAGTTCACCCAGATGTTCTGTCAGCAAAGCTCTGACAGCACTTACACCTGAAGTAAATTCCCAGGAAAGCCTCCATCCCTCAGCTGAATTTACAGTCGGGCTCCGTGATCACAGAGGTATTTTCCACCGAAAAGATTCCACGGAGTTTTGCTCAGGAGAAGCCTCGGGAAAGAAGTGGGAAGAGGCATTGGCCACACTCACAGCAGGGCTGCCGTGGCTTCCACTCCACTGAGCCAGAGCTGTGTCCCCCCAGTGCCAGCTCCCCTCACTGCACAGGACATGACATCACCCTCCTGCCCTCAGATCGATTCCCAGAACCAGGAATTTAACTCCACAGACACCCCTTCCCCCCCCCTCCCACAGTCCTTAAACTTCCCAACACTCCGCGCCTTTTTCCCCTTGTAAAATTAAAGGCTAACAGATTAACTTGGGAGAGGGGTTTTGAACCCAGCCTGGCCAGTTCCATCCCTCCTGGACGGCGTTTCCTGTGCTTGAGCTGGTTCTTAACAACGCCCGAATTACCAAACTCGACAAAAAGCATCGGCTCCACGTTCGCTCGGGTTCCAAAAACAATTTACTCCCCAGCCTGAGATAAAGTTACTCGAAGCCCATCTGCAGGATTCCAGTGGAATCCTGAGTGATGAATCCCGAGGTCAGGGAAGGGCTGCCGGGACATCGCCCTCCCCCACGGGGGACAGGGTGGGCAGCTCTCACAGCATGACAAAGGCTCCAAAAAATCCAGAGTTGTGAAACGACTCCACGCGGACCCAAACCTCGCTCCGACACCGACTCGCTCCCCCGAGCCCTAAACCGCTGCCCGAAATGTGTTTGTTTTACCCAGCACTTCAAGAAAAACCACCCGCAAGCAGAACAAAGCCGGGAGGAGGGGAAACGGTGAGAAAAACTGGAAAATCCACCAGCATCGGGGCCCCGGGACCCGCGTTTCAAGTCCCCGGCATATGCAACTCATTTTGGAGTTGAGCAATTCCTCCCCCCCCCCCCCCCCGGGGACACTCGGAGTCCACACGCGGGATCGGATTTCATGAGCAGTCGGAGGAAAAATGCGAGCCCCGAGCATTTGCAAGTCAAAACTAGCGAGGGCAGGAGCTGCTCTGGCCATCTCGGCTTCGTTTTCCACACCCCCCCCCGGTGAGGGATTTTTAATTTTTATTTTTTTTTTCCCCGATAAGAAACATTTGTTAAGATCCAGAGGTGTGGGAAGATGGAGGAAAAGATGGGAGTATTTCAGAATGCATATTTATATGTATATATGTGTGTATATGTGTGTATATATATATATATGTGTGTGTGTGACTCGTGCTGATCCAGATATCAAAACCTCTCACTCCTCAGTGCTTCAGCTCGACTGCTGAGCTCACCTCAGTTACTTCTTCTTTCATATGCAGATAAAAATACGTAAATATATAAAATTAATAAAAATACATAAATATATAAATATATACATATACAAATGTATACATATATACATATGTATTTTTGCACAATTCCTGCTTATGTAACTCACCGCAATCCTCACACGAGGCAGAAACAATCCCGACCTAATAAATTCCGTTTTCTCCCTTCAACCGGACCCTTCCAGGAGCAAAAACCATTTCACCCCAACGAGCCACCAGCTCCCAGCGTCCTGCACGCACTCGAGAGGCTCCAGTAAGTCGTTCCCACCGCGGTGTGAGTTATTAAACCCCACGATGTTCTGCTTTTCTCCCCCCCCGAAACAATGCACACGAGATTTGCAGAGCCCGGAGCCGGAGCCACTCCCTCCCGGGGTTTTCCTGGTGCTCCCCGGAGGAGGCAGCGGCTCCAGCTGCTCCCGGGATTTCGGGAAAGGAGCGCCCCTTACCTTGGGCTGGGGGGGCTCGCCCTTCTCGAACATCATCTTGAGCTTGCTCAGGGGCACGTTGTACTTCTCGATCCTGCCCGGGGGCTCCGCGCCCTCGCCGGCCTCGGGCTTTTCCACCTCCCTGGGCTCTCTCACGCAGTTTTCCATGGTGGCACCCTCCGGGGAGCGGGTTCTGGCCTTCGAGCCGTCAGCGGGGGCAGCTCCAGCCCCCGGGGATGGGGAAGGAGCGCGGCCGGTGCCGACCTTGTGGCGAACCTCGCCCCGCAGCGATTCCCTCCCGGGCTCCGCTCCCGGCGCCGGCTTCTCCCACTTCTTCTTCAGCACGCTCAGATTGCCCCTGGGGAAGTGAGGGGGCAGGTTTTCCGCGTTCTGCAAGGGACAAGGAGTTAGTTCCGAGCTCTCCCAAGCGCTTCCTTTCCCATCTGCAGGAGGAAGGCGAGGGCTCCGCGCCGCTCCCGCTCCCGGCCAGCTGTGAACAGTTCCAGCTGTGCCACATGGAGAAACATCCAGGACAGGGAAGGAAGGAGGGGGGGAGAGGGGAGAAAAAAGTCAGGAAGTGAGCAAACAGGATGGCCTTATAAGGCAAAATGGGAGTCAAACCCGAGGGGTTAAATTCCACACAAAAGGCTCGAATCCACATATGAAGGAAATGGGACCCAAAATCCACGGGACAGGAGCGGCCACAGGGGAGGGCCCGACCCTGCAGCGTCTTCAACAGTTATCAGGCCTTCCCAAAGCTACAGATCAGTCCCCAGAAACCACTCAGCCCTTGGGGGTTTGTATTTCCACTCCCAGGTAACAGCAGCACTTCAGCCCCGAGGGATCTGAGCAGGATTTCACAGCACCCGGCCCAGGGCTCCAGCCAAGCACCCACAACCAGCATCCCCCCACTCCTCCTCATCAATCACAGAATCACAGAACTGTTAGGGTTGGGAGGGACCACTGCCAAGGCAGGATCACCTGGAGCAAGTAGGTTGTTGAATGACTCCAGGCAGGGAGACTCCAGGACCTCCCTGGGCAGCCTGTTCCAGTGCTCTAATAACCAGCAATTTGCTGGGATTTTTCTTCTGTTCCACTCAGGCCACTGAAAGCTCTGCCAAGGACAGGCCCAGGGGGTCACAAACACACCTCACCCCTCCAGGGAGCACCTGGAGCATCCAAGTGCTTCCATCCCTCCCATGCAAGTGCTTCCATCCCTCCCATCCAAGTGCTTCCATCCCTCCCTTCCCAGAGCAGTTCTGCTCCAGGCAGTTCCCCCTCCCCAGAGCAGCAGCCCCAGCCCCTGTTTGCTTCATCCCAACCCAGTACCTGCCACCATTGCATGTTTCCTGCCTCTCCCCTACAGAGACCACTCCAAACTCATTGCAAGTGGAGCAGGGCCTGCCAGGCTTACAGGAATTAACTGGGATTAGCAGCTATATTGGGATTTAAGTCTCTCACCCTATTACTCTTCTGGTCCCATTTTGAACACTGCTTTTGCAAATTGACTTGAATCCACCTACACTTCCACCAAAAAAAACCAAAAAATTTAAAAAAATCAGCCTGTTTGCTGACTGCATTGAAAGGAAAGCACTGAAATGATAAGGGAAATGTTGTAATGGGACAGAAATCCTGGAGGTTGCACAGCAGGTTTCCATGGGAACACCTCTGGAGTCCCTGCACACTTCCTAACACGAGTCCCTCCTGCTTGGGATTTGCCTGTTCCCTGATGACAGGGGGACTGACAGACACAAGCACGAGCAGTGAAGGGAATTTCAGACCCAAAAGTAATTTTCAGGGTGCTTATTTTATCCCCCCTGTATCCCAAACAGCAAAAGAGTGACGCCCCAAGAACTAAGGAACTCAAGGCAGCGACTTTCCTCTAGATCCTGAAAATATTGGCAGTCCTTTTAAATACTAATTACCCCGAGGGCCTGCTTAGGACAAAGCCCTGCAACCTTCAGGCCTGGTGTTCCAGCCAAGGTTCCCTGACCCCGGAACACCAAGTGCAACAGAGGGAATGTGAGGCTGTAACAGAGCCAAAAAGGTCGGTGCTGCCTCATCCAGGGGCATTTCCAGCCCTGGAAGTCACTCCAGGGAAGATCCTGCAGCTCTCAAAGACACACACGGATTTTAGGGAGGCTGGAGGCCTCTTTTAAGCACTTTTCAGTTTGGTTAAGAAGGGAAGAGGCCACACAAGTGCCTCCAGCTAAGAACAGGAGGTGGGTGTTCATGGCCCGTGGTTAACTCAGTTTGCCTTTTGCTGAGGGGTGAGCTGGTGATTCAACAGAGCTTTGGGCCAGAAGCTTCATTTCCTTTCCTTTCCTCCCCTCCACACTGGGAGAAGGTGTGGAGAAGGAGGCAAGAGCAAACACTGTGTCTAAGCCAAGTTCTCGGCAGCGACTTGGACATTCCAAAAATCAGCTGTCACAGCAACACTGATGCAGGTGATCCATCCTGATCGTGGGCTCTGCTCATTCCCAAGGAAACAAATACTTATGCAAACACTTACACTTCTTTTCTTCTCAGCAGTGGCTTCTTCAGCAGCTTTCTGATACCTTTGAGAGGGAGAAAAACCAAACAAAAATGACTTTTTTTTGACTAGACTGAACACTCCTGAAAAGACAGCTGGGATTTTTTTTTTTTCCCCTCCACCAAGGATCTCACTCCCCAGATCCATCAACTAAAACCAGAGGCTGGACAAACAGCAGCAAATGACACAAAGCCAAGTGACAGACACATTTTCAGTCACCCAGTTTACAGTAATAACATCCATTAATGTTTCTCACTCCCTAAGCCCTCTGATTCCCAAACAGAGACAGTTTACCTTGGAATAGCTGGTATTGTTTCCGCCACCCAGCTGTCTGCTGTGCCCCCCTCGCAGGAATAACTCAGCTCTTTATCCAGCAGCTGCTGAACCAGAACAAATCCCAGCTTGGCACACCCCAAAACCCTCCCTGAGTGCCAGTGGATCTGACTCTGTGGGCTGGAAACTGCCCCCATTCAGCAGTTGCCTCCTGAGCAGCTGAGCCAGGGTGGCAGCAGGAAGGGTAATCACAGCCCTCCCAAGATAAGCCAGCCTGGATCATGAATCAAAGTCCTTTAAGGAGCTCTAGGAGGGAACTCCCTGCAATCTGCCCCCGGGGGGGGAGTCCCTGCACTGTTCCTGCACCACACTTGGTGTCTGCAACGTGAAAATTAGGGACAAATTTTGCCATTTTAGGGAGAGCTCTGCTTTTCGGGGAGAGGGAACATCACCCAGTGTCTGCCTGGGCAAAGGGTGTTTCTGTTCTCCTTATCTGTGGAATTCTGCTTTTGACTCAGCTGTGAGTGTGCTGCTGCCTCCCCTTTAATCCCTGCAAACACACTCACCCACCTCTCTGCCCCACAAAGGGTCCAAAATTTGAGCAAGACGCGCTGAGAAAGTGCTGCTGTGAAAAGAGGGATCAATACTGGGAGAAGCAACCAAGAGGGACACGGGGATTAAGTCAAGTACCACCTGGAAAACACAGGAGGATTGAGGAGCCCCAGCCCTTCCCAGCACAGGGCACTCACTGCTTGGATCCCTCCCGTTGCTGTTTGTCTGCCTGTGACCCGACAAAACTGATTACGGGGGGACGGAAAAAGAAATGTTTTCGCGTACAAATATTTGGGTAACAGCGTTTAGAAAAATTACCCTCCTCCCTGCAGGTGTCAGGGAGCAGGACCGTGTTCTTTCCAAGGAACTGACACTGCCTGTGCAGGGGGGACAGGACTTGATTAAGGAATAGCAGTTTGGATTACTCCCAGTAAGCCCTTTTCGAGGGATTATCAACATTTAGCAAGATGAGCAGGCCCTGTAATCAAGCTCCAGCGAGTGAACAAATTACCTTAAGGAGGCAGTGACAGCAAAGAGCTTCTCCCTGGCCCAGAGACCCACAGAGGAACTTGGAGATGTGCAGTTATCCCTCTCTTACACAGTTTCCCCCACACTCAAGATCCAAACGCCCCTAAACTTTGCTCCATTATTAATGCAAGATCCCAGGAGACTCAGTTGCCCCAAATCCCACTGAAAGTCCCAGCTGCATCCTATTATAATTCCTTAAGGAAATAGAAGCTTTTCCAGGAAACATATGCAGGTTCCCACCCCTCAGTGTGTACAAGATTTATGGTTTAACACTTCATCCATCTCTCAGAGGAAAGGGAAGGGTAATATTCCTCCTCTACCCCAGTCAGGGGATACTGGGAAAAGGTTCCTCCCCCAGAGGGTGGCTGGGCAGTGGGCATGGCTTCCCACATCCCAGTGCTCTGCCCCTCAACTCCAAATTGCAGCTGGAAGTGTGACAGAAAATGATCCCCTTTAGCCCCTTTAGCAGAAAGAAGGTATTCCAGCTCTGGCTGCTGAAACAAGGCAATGTCAGCAAGGAGAACAACCTTTGCCCAGCACATCCTAAACCAGAAACCTCAGTGCCTCCAGCTCTGGGGTGTTTTGAAGCAGCAAAGCAACTGTGAGTGCAGCAGTGCCTGCCCAAGGGAGCAGCTGTCACCTCCCAGCCCCACAGCCCCACTCACTTGGAGAACCTCTCGGCCAGGGCCGAGGACTTGCTCCTGTTCACCAGGGAAAGCTCCTTGGCAGTGATTTTCAAAGACTGGGAGGCCCATTGTCTTCTGCTGAACGGGGAAGGCTCCATCTTATCTCCCCAAATCCCTGTGAGGAGGAAGGAACGTTGTCAGCAGCAGGAACGGAGAGCGGGGAGGAGGTTTCAGAGTGATTTGTTGCCGTCCCCGTGCGGGTGCTCCCAGTGCCACCAGCCCCAACCCCACAGGATCCCACCCATCAACTGACTTAAAAAAAAAAAAGGCAGCAGATGCCAATTATGATTTCCTCAGCAGATGCCACCGAGGTGGTGCCCTGATAAAGCCTCCAGGAGGGGGTGAGAGGGGCCGGAGGATTCCGGAGGGAGGATTCCGGAGTGACGCTCTCGTGTTTCCCACACACACACCCCCCCAGAGGAGCTCCAGGAAGCCCCAGAGTGCCCTCAAACCCAAACCTGCTGGCATTTATGCAAGAGGGCTCGAGTTATGAAACTAAGAGGATGTGATTCCTGTGCAAACATTTGTCGTTCACTCTCGTTTCGCCCTCGGTTTCCTCCTCGAGCTCAGACCCTCCTGTCACAACAGTGACCACTTAAATAACACCAGTCACCTCAAGAACAGCTCTCACTCCCTCCCCATCCTGCTGGAAACGGGATTTTGTCCAGCTTTTCACCACCTCAGATTTATTTTTTTACATGCTTGGTGCTCTTTTTGTGGAGGAGGAGGAAAGGAAGGGAGATTATAATTTACAGAGTTCTCTGATAAGACAAAAATAAAAGCCTGTAGGGAAACGCCTTTCCTTTTTTTTTCCCCCTCTTTTCTTTTCTCCCTGGTCCCCACGTCACACAATGCCAACTGCTGGGGCTGAGCTCTTCCTTGCATTTTCCATTAATTCCTTTAAGGGATTTGAACAGTCACAGAACTCTGGATCCAGTCTGAGGCCAGGTCTGAGGCCAGGTCTGAGGCCAGGTCTGAGGCCAGGTCCACTGGACGACTGGTCACAGGTAAATGGAAACACCTTCAGGCAACAGTGGATCAAAGGGAGGGATGAGGACAGTCCCAAAATCCTCACAGGTGTGGAATGCACCTGCTCAGAAATGAGGGAGACTTGGGATTCTGCAAGGCCTGGGGCCAGGAGAATTCAACTGCCTGGGCAGAGCCTGCAGCTCCCAGGGCTGGAATGGGAGCACTGGGAATGGAGGAGCCTCTCCAGGGCTGGAATGGGAGCCCTGGGAGTGGAGGAGCCTCTCCAGTGCTGGAATGAGAGCTCTGGGAGCAGAGGAGCCTCTCCAGGGCTGGAATGGGAGCCCTGGGAGTGGAGGAGCCTCTCCAGGGCTGGAATGAGAGCTCTGGGAGCAGAGGAGCCTCTCCAGTGCTGGAATGGGAGCCCTGGGAGTGGAGGAGCCTCTCCAGGGCTGGAATGGGAGCTCTGGGAGCAGAGGAGCCTCTCCAGGGCTGGAATGGGAGCCCTGGGAGTGGAGGAGCCTCTCCAGGGCTGGAATGGGAACACTGGGAGTGAAGGAGCCTCTCCAGGGCTGGAATGGGAACACTGGGAGCAGAGGAGCCTCTCCAGGGATGGAATGGGAGCACTGGGAATGGAGGAGCCTCTCCAGGGCTGGAATGGGAGCTCTGGGAGTGGAGGAGCCTCTCCAGGGCTGCTCCTGCCGCTGTCCTGGGGATGCAGTCAGGGAGAAGAGGCCTTTCTCTCACATTCCATAAGCCCCCTGATGTCCTGGAGAGACGTGCCAGGACACATTTTATCCAGACAGGGATTTGGATGGAGCTCTCAGACGTGCAGGTGGAACTGTGGAGGCAAACAAGTGGCGCTGGTTTTGTGGGGATGTTGAAACACCCTGAAACCACTTATCAACGTGAGAGGCACCCAGAGCCCCTTCCAAGCAGCAAGAGAACCTCACACTGCAGTTACTTTCTGAAATTCCTGCTTTTTTTTGAGCACATTTTTACATCACCAAGTCCCCCCCCTCCACTCCCCTGTGAGCCTCTGTCCAGGCTGCACTGAGAGGAGGATGCTCTGCACTTGTCTGGCCTTTGACAGCTGCACAAAAGCACCACCCACAAAGACAAGGGGCTCATTTCCATCTCCTCCACTCCTTAAAAATCATATTGCCTGCACAAACGAACCAGTGTTCCCGTGACTGCAGGATGCAGCTCCCAGTCTCACACACACACACACAGAGGTTACAGACAGGAAAAAAAAAAAAAAAAAAATCTCACAAAAAGAATCCTGTCCACACCAAAAACCCAACGCTGAATGAGCCGTGCCGTGCCACAGTTTGAACTTTGTTTTATGACTAATCTGGAGCCAAAGGGAGCTCACCTGAGGCCCTGCTGCAGTTTAAATGGCCTTTCACAAACACAGTCAGCTGGGCCCGGGGAAACAGGAGCGGGGCATTCACGGGAGCTCCCCTGGCACAGGGAACAGGTGCCCATTGACACACGGAAGGACAGTTCAGTGAAACAAAACCGAGGGGCAATTGTTCAGAAAATAACCCTGCTTTGGATGCCTGAGCAGCATTCCCAGTGCAGCTCCAGCCATCCCAGTTTGGGGCTGCACCTCCTCCCTGTTGGGGTTTTTAATGTTTCCCTGCCGTTTCCTCCATCACAGCCACGGGCACATTGAGCCAAATCAGGCCTGTTTTGGCAAAAAAAATCTCTTTGTAAAGGCAGCACCAGCTGCTGGGACCTTCAAATGGAAAGAGAAGCAGCATATCTGGAATCTCAGTCGCCAGAAATGACACGAAACGGAGCCCTGAGATGCCTTGAAACTCGTGCTCCCGCATTTTTTTTTAACGCCATTCCACATTCTTGGGGCTTTCTCATTCATTTTACGGCTTTGGTGCTTTCGAGCATCCCCGGGCTTCCTTTGCTGCTCCTTCCGAGTGATTTATCCCCAGTCACTTCAGGAAAACACGCATTAAAATTTTAACAGGACCGTGAGCGTTCTGCAACGGGACACGTGGGAGGTGGCACCGAGAGACGGAGGAGGGGACGGGGATGCCAGAGGTGTGCCAGATGTTAGGGAAGGGAAGGACTGTGATTTAGCCACCTGAACGCACCAAATCCAACCCCCCCCCCCCGTAACCTCCCCTAGGAGTCCGACAGCAGAATAAAAATCCCTCTGTGTCTGGAAAGATCCCGAAGGCAAAAACTCCTTGTTACCCGAGGTGGAAGCGGGTGACTCACTCCAGGAAAGGGACACCCCGCGGGCACCACCACGGGCAGCTCACGGCAGCCAGAGAGGGGGGCACGACCCCCAGCCCTCCCTGCCCCCTGGACAAGCCCCCAGACCCCCTTTTCCCGATGGAGGGGGCTCTGCCACCGAGCCCCGGTGCCCCCTCCGGGCATCCCGGGGGGGACGTTCGGGTCCAGCTCGGACCCTCCCGCGGGACCGGGACCAGCTCCGGGCGGACCCGCTGTCGGGAGGGGGGTCCCGGCGGTCCTGCCCCCCCCTCCACACGCACCTGTCCCGGGGGGGAATCCCAACGCACCTGTCCCAGGGGGGGAATCCCAACACACCTGTCCCGGGGGGGGGAATCCCAACACACCTGTCCCGGGGGGGGGATCCCAACACACCTGTCCCGGGGGGGGAAATCCCGACACACCTGTCCCGGGGGGGGGGAATCCCAACACACCTGTCCCGGGGGGGGGGAATCCCGACACACCTGTCCCGGCCGAACCGGGGGGTCCCCATCGCACCTGTCCCAGCCGAACTGAGAGTCCCAACACACCTTTCCCAGCCGAACTGGGGGCGTTCTTAACACACCTTTCCCAGCCGAACCGGGGGGTTCCCAGCGCACCTCACCCAGCCGAAATGGGAGTCCCGACGCACCTTTCCCAGCTATACGGAGGAGGGCGGGGGGGCAGCACACCTTTCCCAGCCGAACACCGGAGGGGTGATCTCGCTGCACCTTTCCCAGCTATACGGGGGGGTCCCAACCACTTTTCCCAGGTATACGGGGAGGGGGGGTCCCAACTCACCTTTCGCAGCTATACAGGGGGGTCCCAACGCACCTGTCGCGGCCGAACCGGCGACTGTCCCCCCTCAGCCGCCTCAGCGCCGGGCAGCGCCTCTGGCCACGCCCCCTTTCCCTATGGCCACGCCCACGACCCGCCCCTAACCACGCCCCCTCGCAGGGGTCCGCCCCCGCCCGTTTCCCGCCCTCGGCGGCTCTGAGGGGCCGTGAGGGGAGCGGGGGGGGGGATCTGAGGGTTCCTCGTCACGGAGATGCTCCAGTCCCTTCATCGCCCTCGCAGCCTCCACTGGACCCGCTCCATGTCCCTCCTGTCCTGAGGAGCCCAGAACTGGACGCAGATTCCATAGGTGCCTCCCCAGGGCTGAGGGTCGCCCGGCCGAACCCCCCCGCCCCACACACGCACACACACAGGTGGGCTGGGGGGCTCACAGGTGCTTCCCAAGCCTGGCAAAGTGAAGGCGGGATGAGGGGTCTCGGGGTTGGGGCTTGTCAGACCCCCCCCAAAGCCCTTTCCGTGGCTCCCGAGGTCTGAGGGAAGCTGCGCCCGCTCCGGGTTCAGAACCTCCCACGGCCTCGGTTTGTTTGGGAAACAAGAAAAAAAAAAAGGGTTTGTTTGAAAACGAGATAAAGGAGGTTCAGCGGCCAGAAGGGACACTTGGCATTCCTGAGATAGGGAACATCCCTGTGTTCCTGTGCTCCCAGCCAGCCCTGCGGCTCCTCCGGGAGTTTATCTGAGCAGTTCTCTCAGGAACAGCTTCAGGTGTCCGTTTCTTTCTCTCTCCTTGTTGTTTTTCCCTGATGTGTCAGGTACCAAATTCCCGAGTTAAAAGCAAATAACGGTGTGTGTCTGGTTATCCAGCCCCGCTGCACCTGTTGGACGTGGACATTGTCCCCACAGCTCGCTTTGGGCTGCCCCAAATTATTGGGACAAATATATGTGTTCCTTTGTCCTGTGCCTGTGGAGCAGCTCAGGATCTTCTGGCCATTAAGACAGGAAGTGACTAATTAAATTAATACGTTGGTGTTACTTTTATGGCAGTCTCAGCACTGACATGTGAAATCCAGTCATTGCAGGAAAAAGCCTGGAGTCCAGGAATCCATACACTGTGAATGACAGGCTCCAACAATGGCACAGGGGTGGGATCCTGGTGGGCTGGAGGCAGGTCTGGGTGGTGCAGGTGTGACACTGGCACTGGAGCATGTCAGATAAACTTGGATGTGCTGCTATTGAACGTGGGACTTGTACAGGAACTCACCTGTTTGTCCGGGTTGGGTGACCAGGACACTTCCAGCTGGATTCCTGTCCCTGCTCACACAGAGCTGCCACTCAGGAGGAGCTGCAGACCCTGGCAAGTGTCCCCTCGGTTTCTTCTCCAGCTGAACAAGCCAAGTTCAGCTCCTGCTGCTGCCCATTTTCCTCTCCTGAGCATCCCAGAGATGTCAAGGGCGAGTCTGAGCCCTTTTAGAGGCCGTTGATAACCATGTGGGTGTGAATTCGTGTGCTCCTGTTCTAACTTGACGTTGTCTCCATGGTCTTCTGTGGCACCACGTTCCAGACTGAGCGGTTGAGACTACAACTGCACTCCAGTGCTCTGAGGATTTTGGGTTTTGGCCTCATTTCAGTGTCCTCCCGTTGCCTTTTTTGGCTGCCCCAGCACCAGGAGCCGGTGGCTTCAGAGAACTGGCAGTGACAACGCTGTGATCTCACTCCCCAGTTGCAGCTGAGGGCTCTGAGCTCTGATCTCATTCCTGAGGTGCAGCTGAGGGCTCTGAGCTCAGCACTGATCTAAAACGGGTTTTCTGGTGCTTTGGTGAGAGGTTTTGAATTGTGTAAAAGGTGATGAGTCAATGAGATATAAACAGCCTGTTCTGGGGAAATAACCTCGGGGGGGGGGTGTGATTATTAATGTGTTGGTGGTGCCTGGTGCTTTCCAGGGATGGCATCTTTCCTGGAGTCAGCCTTGGAGCTGCAGGATGGAACCGGGCTGGTAGGTTTATACCAGAGGGGAGAATCCAAAGAAACATTTTCTGTTTTCTCTCCTCCCTTTCCAGAGTTTCATCTGGGCCTGGCTCTCGGTGTTGCACACTCTGACTCTCCAGCTTCCCACAGCCCAGGCCCAGCACCAGCAGACAAGGGTGAGGCAGCAGCTGGAGAAACCCCTGGACAATGCTCGGACACCCTCGTGGCGTTTTTTTTGGGTTTGAGGTCTCCACCCAGGCAGTGAACTCCACGTGACCCCTCCCAACAGCACTACTGGTTTGTTTAATCAGCGATTAAACTGGGATTTTACTTCCATTTCCAAACATGCTCTGTCAGCCCGTGCATTCCCCGTTTCTGTTTTGTGACAAGAGCCAGGGCAACAGGAAAACACCGTCCTGAAACTCCTGTGGCACCTTTGCTGAGGTGGCACCGCACACCTGGGTCAGGTGTGGGGACTTTAGGGCTGAGGAGTAGAAGCTTTGAGCCCTCCCTCCAGAGAGGGAGCTCCACCACCTCCCTGGGCAGCCCCTTCCAAGGCCTGACAGCCCTTTCCATGAAAAAATTCTTCCTGATGTCCCACCTGAACCTGCCCTGGCACAGCTCAGTTGCTGTCCCAGTGTCTCTAGCAGGCCCTGGAGCCCTTTCTAAGCTCTCATCCAGTTCAGGACTCCAGGATTGTGTCTTCCAGCGGCATCAGGAGATCCTTTCCAGGCAGTTTGGATATCCTGAAGCATTTTGTATCGTCAGCAAACACGGACACTTCATCGTTTGCCTCTTTTTCCAGCTCCTTGGTGCCTGTGCTGTACAATTTGGGGCTGGGCACGGGTAGAGCTCCACGTTGGAGGTTTACAGAGCAAAAGCTGCTGTTATTCCATGATGAACAAATCCCAAGCTCCCTCCAGCACAGCCACACCGTTCCCAAGCCATTCCAAGAGGACAGGCTGAGCTCTCCCCTCTCTGCCTGCAGGTAACTTTAGCCAGGTGAGCGCTCTCTGTGACTCTTTCATTCCCAGGCAGCCAGAGCTGCTGCTTCTTGGATTACAGATCCATTCTCCCTCAGCCCTCAGGGACTGGGAGGGATATTGGATCCCCCTGCTGAACAAGGTTATGGATTCCTTCCCTTTGTGCCCACGTCAGGTTATTGCAGAGGCCACAAAGGGAAGGGATGGATGGATTCCCTGCAGGATGTGTCTTCCCTGTGGGACAGAGGCAGAACTGTTGGGCCCTTTCCTGGCTGTCCTTGGCACCCTGGCTGTGGATCAGGAAAGCCAGGGTTCCTCCTGGTCCTCTGACAAGGGAGTGTTTCACAGCCACTCATCCAGCGTTTTTGGATCTTCCTAATTAGCCCTTGGAAGGTGACTCTGGCAGTGTTGGGAATTCAGGAAGCACCATCCCCGTTTTACAAGGGTGAAGTGAGGAGCAGGAATCCAGCCTGGCTGTTGAGTAACCAGAGCTGGGATTAAAGTCTGGGGTCCTGCCCTCCCCCTGGGGCACTGTGTGCTCCTCCTTGGCCAAGAGAGTCCTGTATGGATTTAAATACCTTGGGAAGAGGAAGGAGAGATGGAGAAGGAGGGAAGAGCAGGAAGGCTGGTCACTGCTGAGATAATCCATAACATCTCCCAAACAACCCGTGAGCTTTCCTTTGCTGATGGTGTGGGTCTGTCCAGAGCTGCTGTGCCCAGGGCAGGGCAGGGCTGGCCAGATGAGCTCACTAATGCCATTCCCTTTATTCCATCTCTTTCCTGGGGCTTATCAGATGTCGAGGGGCCCTTTGGACTCTTTTGCCTTTTGACTTACTCGCCTCTCAGGCACAAACACAGCCCCGAGGGACCCGTTGGGCAGCACAGCTCCTGCAAAGCAGGATGTCCCTGCCTTCTGCTGGTGTCTCCCAGGCCTTTTGCAAAGCTGGAGGCTTCGGTGGAGTTAAACATTAACGTCCTGCCCAGCTCCAGCTGTCCAAGGTCCAGGAGGGAGCCACGCTGAGTCAGCCTGGCAGCTGCATTTCCTGCTCCCGCTCTCTCCCGGTGATTCACTCGCCGCCAGGAAGTCCTGACCTGGATGGAGAGGTGGGAAGGTGGCACAGGGACACTTCAGCTCTCCTGCACGTACCACTGGAGATCAGCTCCTGAGGGCTGGATGACCCAGTGGGTTTCCTGGCTGGAATATGGGGCAGCAAGAGGGGAAAACTCCCAGGTACCAAAACACCCACCTGAGCTGTGGAAGGATTCTGTGTCCCACGGCAGCCCCACAGCAGGTCCTTGCTCCTCCCAGGCAGCTGTGACTCCATGTGAGCCTGTTACTGTCCTGCTGCTCCCTGCATGGATTATTTGTCCATTTTTTTTATTGGATTATTTAGATTTGATTAAATAAAAAAAGGTAAATCCTTTTCCCCGGGGCAGCGCGAAGGGCAGGAGGCAGATGGGAAGAGCTGGTTTATTTGGTCTTATTGCCACAGTTTCCCACCCCAGCACTGCCAAGGCTTTGGGTGTAGCCAGAGTCTGCCACAGGAGATGGATTGTTCAGGGCTGGCAGCTCCAGGGGTGTTTGCTTGGCATGTTGGGCTCGGCCCCCACAACGGCTCCGAGCTGCCTGAGGCTTCCTGAGGCACCTCTCCCACACTGCTGGGACTCAGCTTTGCCTGGAGAGCCACTCAGTCACTTCAGCATCCATGGAAGGTTGTGAAAACACAAGGCACAATCTCTGCTGAGCTCAGGCCCAGAAGCAGAGCCAAAAGTCTCCCTGGCTTTGGATAAAACTTTGCTGTGGTTACAGGGATCATGTGATGGCAGCTGATCTCTCCAACCTCCAGCATTCCTGCTTCAGGCCTCTCCTGCTGCACAAAAACACACTGAGAGTTCAACACAGCATCTCTTAGCTCGGGTAATCGTTTATTGATAGCAGAATTATCAGCCAAGTGTTGTTGAGGAAACTCCTCTGCCTCTGCTCGTGTTTCTGATCCTGCCAGGCCTCTTCCCAGCCCTCTCCCCAGCCTGCCAGCCCAGCCACAAACCCTCAGCATCCTCAGTTAAAGGAATTTCCAAACAGACACAGCTTCTCCCTCCAGCCCAAGGGCACACTCTGGCCCACTCAGCACAACGTGCCAGGTCTATCAAATTCCTCAAGGTTGCCTTCTCATCCCAGGGAATTAAGGGGGAATGGGGTCTAAACTGGATCCGAGCCCCTTGGAGATGCGCTGACAGAGAAATGTGTGCCTTGAAGGGACCTGAAAAGGAAATGCAGGGAAGGAGGAGGGCGGGGACGTGTCAGCTGGGAGCTGCTGCCTCTCTGAAATCTCTCCCCTGGATTTTCTGGGACCTTCTTCCCGCGGGATGAGGGGCAGGGTAAGGGCAGAGCCGCAGGGTCGGTCCTCCGGAGAGATGAAAGGGAAGTGGTTTGGTGGCCGAATGAAAGTCGTGGCTTTAAAGAAGAATCAAAGCCAGATGTTTCCACCCCGCCCCGCTGAGCCCTGTTTGTGATGGAGCCACCAAGGAGGCCCTGGCAGCATCTGCAGAGCCCCGTGGTGGGAACACCCTGTAATCCCAACGGCTCCGCCGCGGTGCCGGAGGCTCCCTGGCTGTCTGGGAGGAGGGAGCAAGAGCTGGGGCAGAGCTGGTGCTGCCAGCTCAGGATTTATGCCCTGTCTCAGAGTATTTGCCCCTGGCTCGCAGTGGGGATGGCAGCAGGGGGGTGGTCACCAAATTTAGCACCTCTGGACAAAACCCTGGGGCCAAGAGGTGGTGGAGCTGTGTTGGACAGGGTGGTGGGGAACAGGGACAGGACATCAGCCCTGTCCCAGGGACTGGCTTCAGACCCCTCGGGCAGGCTGTGCTCAGGTAACAGGTAAAGCCTTTGCTGTGCAGGGCCCTCATCAGAACCAGGGGGGATTAACTTTATCCCTGCCTGTCTCGTGGTGTTCGCACCGGGCTGGGACCGAGGCGTTCCGGCGTGGATGGAACAGAGGTGAAACACCAGGAAAAGGGAAACTGCCTCCTTGTTTCAGCACCACTGGGGAGGGAGCAGCACTTCCCAACTGCGAGGAAGCGCCCAGACCTCGGGGCTGGCGGGCAGGAGGTCCCAGCTCTGACCCAGGAGTCAGCAATCCGTGCCAGCACGGCCGCCCCAGGCTCCTGAGTGTTCCTGCTGCTGCTGCACACTCTGCCTCGTGCTTACAACATTCCCTCCTGGCCTCCCCCCAGCCAAGCTCCCGGTGCCCTCGGCGCTGCCCCGAGGTGGAGTTTCCTCTCCTGAAGTCAGCGGGTGCCAAAAACGTCCTGTCCCGTTGGCTCCGAGGGCTGGGAAAGGCTCTGCTCGCTGGTCAGGCGTCCGTGTCACAGCCCTCGTCTCCCTCCTGCCCCACCCCACGGGCTGGGCTGCTCCTGCTCCAGAGGATGCTCCAGAGGAGCGGGTGGGATGCCCCTGAATCCAGCTGGATCACTCCTGGGGAACGAGGGATAAAGTGCAGCAGTTGCACCCGAAGCAAGGGAAAGTCAGTAGAGCAGAGGGAGGTTGGGGACAGGAAATCCCAGTTTTTACTGGCAGTGGCTCACATCAGATAATTTGAGCTCTAAGAAGAGATAAATCCCTCTGCAGTCCCGTTCCACGGAGCTGGGTGAGGGCCTGCTGTAGGAAAGGAGCTTCCTGCCGTGCCCTCTCACTCCAGTGTGTCCATCAGCTCTCTGGAGCACTTTCAGCAGGAGGAACCCTCTCACTCCAGTGTGTCCATCAGCTCTCTGGAGCACTTTCAGCAGGAGGAACTCTCGTTCCTGCCGTGATTCCAAACCCCCCCAGCGGGAGAAGCCGTTGGGAGCGGAGCAGGGAGCCAGGCAAGGGGAGCTGTCCCTGCCTCTGGTGACCTTCCCCGGGGGTGTAAACACAGAATTGGTGGTTTCACCTCCCAAAAGGTGGGAATGGGACCTGGCTGAAGCGTGCTCTGGCTCCAGTGGCATCGCTCCTGCATCTCTCCCTCGGGTGACAGGGAATTGCTGGCACCCAGCAGGAATTACTTGCACCCCATCTGCACTTTCAACAGGCTCGGGGGAGTGTTCTGGTGGCATCAAGCCCTTCACCAACAGCATTTCAGTGGAATGGGCAGAACCAGCTGCTGGAAAACACTCTAATCCAAGCATTAGTGATAATTTCCATCCCAGCAAAGCCTGGGGTCGGGAATCCTCAGCTCCTGAGGGATATCAGGTCTGAAACTGGGGCTCAGACCCATTTTGTGCCGTGACTCCTCCGTGGCTTTGGGAGCTCTGTTTGAGAACACTCAAAATTAAGGAGCAGCTTTGGAGCTGGGGATAGCCCTGGGCCAGGGGGATGCTGACCTGCTCCACAGGGGGGGTGAGGATTAACCAGTTAATGGTTGCAAAGGGCTTTGGAGATGACAAAGTGCTCAGTGCCACGGCATCTGCTGGGGGAAGGGGGTGAGGAGGAGGAAGAGGTTCTCAATTCCACACTGGAACTGTGAGGTCTCACTAAATCACAGACTCTTGGAATATCCTGAGCTGCAAGGGACCCTCAAGGATCATCCAGTCCAGGTCCTGGCCCTGCTCAGGACACCCCAACAACCCCACCCTGTCCCTCAGAGCATTGTCCAAACCCTCCTGGAGCTCTGGCAGCTTTGGGGCCGTGCCCGCTGCCCTGGGGAGCCTGGTCAGTGCCCAACCACCCTCTGGGGGAAGAACCTTGTCCCAATATCCAACCTAAACCTCCCCTGGCACAGCTCCAGCCGTTCCCTGGGTCCTGCCCCTGCTCTCAGAGATGGACCAAACCCCGCTCAGGGGGATCTGCTCCCACACTGTCCCCGTGGTTCGAGGTTCCAGGATGGATTCCTGGATGGATCTGTGAACGGTCCCCTCCCGTTTATCCTGCTCCAAGTTATTAATTCGATTTCTACTCCTCCAATTTCCTTTTCTTTCACTCCTCCGTGTCCCGGAGCTGCTGCCCATGGAACACCACGGAACCTGCCAGCTGGGCTGCGTTTCCCAGGCAGCTTGTGCTCCCTGTCTAATCTCCTCAATGGACCCTGATTATTCCCTGGCTCTGACTTATCCACCCGGATCTGCCCGGCCCTAATTGCAGGTGATGGGGTTCGTGGGGTCCCTCCCAGGCCAGCGATCCATGGCAGCATCCTGGGGATCCCAGGGTTGGAAACTCGGTCCTCCACCCACACCAGAATGTTTTAATGTTGTTACAGGACACTTCTCGGTCACCCAAAATAACAAGATTCCCCTGAGTGCGCTGTAGGTAAAAATTTTGGGGATCTTTCCTCCCCTAAAGCGAAGTTTTTTCAGGGTGTGTTTTCCTGGCAGGAATCCCCTTGGGGTGCAGGGCAGGATTCGGTGCTCGGGGCTTTCCGTGGGTGAGGTTTGGCCCGTGCTGATCCCCGAGCTGAGGCGCGTCCAACCTGCAGCGGGAGCATTACCCGTGCGAGGCACGGGGTGCACGATTTGGGCTGTGTGTGTGGGGGGAAAATGAAGTATTTTGGGTCCTGTAATGAAAAAAATAAAAGCAACCGACCAAAACACAGCAAAACAAAAGCGAACAGAGAAAAAAAAAACAAAAGAAACAAATCAAAAAAAAACATAAAAAAAAAAAAAACCAAACCCGAGAATTTTCCACCAACGCGCCTCCGGACCCGCCCATTTCCCCCCTCGCGGGGAGGGGGGGCCGCTTCCCGCGCGCGGCGCCGCGGCCGCCGCGCCCTCTGGCGGAGCCCGGAGGGAAGAGCACCGCCCCCCCCCGCGCGCGGGGGAATGGTGCGCGCCGGCCGTGCCCCGGACGCGCTCGCAGCGCCCGGAAGAGGCGGCGGCGTCGGGCGGGCAGCGGGCGGGACGGGCCGGGCCGGGCCGGGCGGCGCGGCCGGAGGCGGAGCCCGCGTGTCCCGATCGCCGCTCCGGCCACCGCGGGGGTGGGGGGGGAGCGAGCGCGGGGCCCGCCGGCCGCGGCGGCGCGATGCTGCTCTTCGTGGAGGTGAGGCGGCGGCGGCGCGGGGCCATGTGGCGCGGGAGGAGGAGGAGGAGGAGGAGGAGGAGGAGGAGGAGGCGGCGGGGAGGCCGCGCACGCCGCGCCCGCCGCGCCGGGGGAGGGGACGGGGCTGACACAGCAGATCCGCGCGCGGCGGCCGCGGGGCGGGCTGGGGGGCGCTCTGGAAGGTTCCGGGAGCGGGGGAGGCGCCGCCGTGACCTTCGGGGGCCGCCGCGGCCCGGCCGTGAAGGTGACGCGGGACACGCGGGGCCTCCCCGGGGCCTCCCCGGCCCGGCCCCTCCGCGGCGCGGCGCCGGGCCCGAGCGCGGCGCCTCGTTAATTGCGTTAATTAAACCCCCCGGGGGTGGTTCGCGGCGGGGCGAGGGGCGGCTGCGCCGTTGGCGGGGCCCGGCGGGACGGGGAGCGCGGCCCGGCCCGGCCCGGCCCTGGAGGTCACCGGGGAGGGCGGGCGCGGTGTCCCCGGAGGCCCCGGGACGGGGCTGCGGCGCCTCGCGGCCCCTCGCGGGCTCGGCGAGGGCCGTTCCAGCCTTTGCCGGACGGACCCGGGCGGCCGCTGGAAACTTTGCACCGAGTTTTGTCCCGAAAACGTGCGCGGGGCCAAGAGCTGCGGGATCGGAGGGGGGGGGGTGGTGGCGGCTGGGGGGACGGAGGGGACCGGGGGAGCCGTGCTGGGTCTGTCGGGGGCGTTCCAGCTCAGGGGGGGGGTCCCTGCCTGGGGGGGGTGTTCGGCTCGTGGGGTTCTGCCTGGGGGGTCCCGCTCGGAGTTTCTCGGGGGCGGTGGTGGTGCTGGTGGTGCTCTTAACGCGAAACACCGACACGTGCTCTGCGGTTCAGGCCCTCCGAATGAAAAGGCTCGGGAAACAACAGCTCCTCTCCCTCGAGCGAAATCACCGCAGAAGAATCGCCAAACCTCAGCTCTGAGCTGGGAGTTACGTGGCTTCACCCGAGAGGAATAAAAGTTGTCACGAAGACGGTGACAGGTCTTGAGGGTTCTGGGTTTGCAGCGTTTGGCTGGAAGAGGAACTGCCCGGGCTGAGGGGAGCCATAAGCAGCGGCCTCAGCCCAGGCTGAGCGTGGTGAGAGGGCCCTGGAGCAGGAGAGGGCCCCCCTTGGGCACACGAGGCAGGTTCTGGAAGGGGAGCAGTGGAGCTGTGCTGGGAGATAGAGCCCATCAGCCGGCGAGCACATGGCTGGTGGTGATGTTGTGGCTGAGCTCAGAGGGAGCTGGAGCACATCCCCACCTCGGGGTGTTCAGGGGATCCCTCTAAAAACACCAACTCTGCTCGGTCTGATCTCCTTCCTCTGGCGGTGGTGGGAGTTTCGGTGATCTTCCAGTTCTGGAGGCCTCAGTAATGTTCAGTTTTGAGTTCCCGAGGACCGCCTGGACTTTCTGAAGGTGCCTTTTCGCTGCCAGGACAGGGGCTGGAGCTCAGAGCCGGCTGTCCTGGGACGCTGCAGTCGGATGCTCGGGAGCAAACAGCAGCTTTGTCTCCGGATCTTTGGGGATTGCTGGAAAATAAGGCCCAGGGCAGGACAGTGGTGGACGTCTCGAGGTTTCCAGGGGGATTGGCTGCATTGCTGTAGCTGTAGGTGTTTGGTTTAGACCCACCTCAAGTGTGAGCATGGTGATTGTGAGTGGAGCCTTTTGTGGGATGCACGGAGTGAGGGAAATTGGGTTTTCCTGTGACATCTTTAACTCCAGTGCTGCAGTGAGGGCTGTGTAAGGCTCGTGCTGTCTCACACGCTGATGTTTGGGCTCGGCCTTGTTTCTCCCTCCCAGCCAGGACCCGTGTGCTGTTCACAATCAATAATCAGCTGCATTAGGAATATTATTAAAAGCACTGGGGAAAAATGGGATTGATAATGGCTGCTGGGGGCTCTGCTCAGGGGGGGTACGTGCTGCTGATCCCATCTGTTTGTAGTTTATGGGGGAAATGGAAGTCCGTGTGTTCCAGGTGGGCGAAACGCTGCCCGTGATGTTTCCTGGTTGGAAATCCAGGGCTGTGGCGAGCACTGAGCTTTGCTGGCCCTCTCCTTCTGCAGGTGAGGCTCCTGGCTTCCCTCTGGCTGACCAGCCCCCCCCCCCAGAATTGCCCCTGTTCACACACCTCTGCCACAGGTACCCCCTTTACACAGCCCCCCCGGGTACGGGGGACTCATCCCAGCCTTTGGAAAACCCACCTGGTGGGAGCGACACTCCCATGACCATTAACGTGGGTTTGAGAGTCACCTGGGGCGCTCAGAGCATGGAACTGTCACCTGAGACCTGCTGGCAGCTCCTGAGGAGCTTCTCCTTATCCAGCTTCACACCCTGGCTGAGCTCTGAGAGGGTGACTCCCCCTGAGGAGGTGACAGTACCTGCTCTCTGAGGAGGTGACAGGTGACTCCCCTCCAGGAGGTGACAGTACCTGCTCTCTGAGGAGGTGACTCCCCTCGAGGAGGTGACAGTACCTGCTCTCTGAGGAGGTGACAGGTGACTCCTGGAGGAGGTACCAGGTGACTCCCCTCCAGGAGGTGACAGTACCTGCTCTCTGAGGAGGTGACTCCCCTCGAGGAGGTGACAGTACCTGCTCTCTGAGGAGGTGACAGGTGACTCCCCTCCAGGAGGTGACAGTACCTGCTCTCTGAGGAGGTGCCAGGTGACTCCCCTCCAGGAGGTGACAGTACCTGCTCTCTGAGGAGGTGACAGTACCTGCTCTCTGAGGAGGTGACAGGAGCCCACACTGTGCCTGAGCCCCCCCCAGGGGTGTTCCCTCCTGCCTGTCCCCCAGCCAGCACAAGGTTTCTCTCCCGTGCTGCCTCCCGTGGCTTTGCTGACCTTGGGGTTTTTCCATCTGCTTACGTTTCCACTTCTGGAAAAAGGTTTAGTTTCTCCCCCTCGCAAGTTTTTTTGTTAAATTCTCTTCTGGATTTTTCGGCTTTGATTCCCTCTTAGTCTCTGCCTGCTCCGGGAAACGTGTCACAAGCTCTGGGTTAAGATTTTGGTTGCGGGATGATTTGAGTTAATATTAAAATGCTTTAAACCTCCGAGCGCTTGCATTTTTGTCAGCTTAATTGACTCTGGTTAAATACGATTTAAATGTAATTACAATAAGAAAAATATCCTTTTCCATCCTTTCAAGAATGAGAGTTGGCTTCAACAGTCTTTTTTTTGGGGGGGAATTGCTGGAGGAAGATCTTTGATCCACGTTTGCTGTGCCGAGGGCAGCTTTGTCAGCTCGTGGGTCCCAGCGAGTGTTCCCAACCTTTGTCACTCTGTAAAGCTTTAACCTCGTCCTGAAAGCTCCTGATAGCAGCTGGGAGGATCGTGCTGCAGCCAATCCCACAGGCCAGGGCTCTGGAACCTCGCTTAAACAAGCAAGAGTTGATAGTTTGGCCTTCTCCTCTGAAGAGCCGCTCCTGGGGCTCGGCACGGCGAAATTCCCAAAAGCTGATGTAAATGAGGGGCTTTTTGTCCTCTCCAGACCGTGGGGTTTTGCTGTTGAGAGGGGCGAGAGCAGGGCTGGGTTGTGCAGGGCTGTGTTCCACCTCACTGAGGGTTTCCAGCCCAGGGGAAGTGGCCCACGCTCTGTTCCAGGTGTGTGTCCCAGCCACTGTGTTCACGGGCCATTCATCACTTCCCAGCCCAAATCTCTTTGGTTTCTGAGCCCTTCTCACCTGCACCTGAGATTTCAGAGCTGTGCTGTTGCCACGTGTGCCTTTGGTCTCTCTAAGGTGAGGAACATCCTCTGCCGTCCCCAGAGCTGCTTTTAGTCCTGATCACCTCCAGAAGCGCAGAAACTGCCCCAAAAGTGTTTCACTTTCCCTTTCTCACAGCTATTCCTTCAAGCTCAGTGCTTCCCTCAGAGATGTAGGTAGTGAGGCAGAGTTTATTTTTAGAGAAGAATGAATCATCTCCTGGTTGTGTCTTGTCTCATTTTGCTTTGATGAGAAGTCAAGTCAAAGAACTGGGACCTGCTGGGTCTGGGTCCCTGAGTGCACGTGGACGGGTGATGCTCTGTCCCAGGAGGGCCCAGCAGCTGAGCAAGGTGGGGTTTGGAAGTGCTGAGCTGCAGGGACAGAGCCTGGGGGTGCAGCAGCTTCCTGGGCTTTCCTTCTCAGGTTGTTTTGTTGGAGGATTGCTCTGAGCTCTGCGAAGGGAAACGCACGCGTGTCCTTTCACCCCGAACTCTTTCCAGTCCTTTCTGTTTCCAGCTCTGTTCTTGGGCTGAGATTAACGAGAGGGGAGGACTGTTGCTGTTGGGAAGTTTGAGAGCAGGAATTGTGGTCCTTGTTTTGCTTCTCTCATGGTTGTCTTGAACCTCTCCTGTGTTTGGAGGCTTCTTGTTACCGGACTGGGGCTTGTCCTTGCAGCCAACAGCTTTGGCACGAGGTGTGACCTTGGCAGAGGAATTATCTCTAAAGCTATTGCAACTGCTTCCTTATCCTTGTGCTTTGTGTTTGAGGCCTGGTAGTGAGCCACTCCTTAACTTCAGTACCCAGGAGGCCAGGCTCCGAAATATCCAACTTCCTCATCTGGGAGTTGGTGGATGGGAGCTGGATTATTGGCTTTCACCTTTTAAAGTCCAGCAGGAGCGAAGTGGAGCATCGTTCAGTGGCTGGAGGAACTGTGTCAGTGGCTTCTGGGGCGTTTGAACTTCCTGGGGGGAGAATTTTTGCAGAAGGGGAGTTTTGTTGTCCGCGTGGAAGGAGCTGTGTTGGGCTCCTCACCCAAATGCCTCTGAGCAGCTCTGGGAAAGGGACCTTGGAGGGTTCCACCTTGTGCTGTGGGAGGGAGCATTTCTCCCTGCCAGGTTCCAGGCTGGAATGCAGCAGTTCCTCTTGTCTTGTCCCATTTTCAGCCCTCTCCCTCTAATCGTGGTCCTCGTTGCCCGTTCCCAAGGTGAGAAGTCTAAAACAGGCCGGGATAGTGGGCAGGTTTGTCTTGGCACTTCCAAATCCCCTTGGCTGCAGGTTTAAGGAAATGGTTTGTGTCTGCTGATGTGTGTAAGGTGTAGGTGATCCCTGGGGGGACGGGGCAGGGCTCAGGTAAGTTCAGGAGGAATCCTGGCACAGCACAGGCGATACTTGGTTAGTAGAGACGTCGCTAATTCCATAAGTTATACAGTTTCTGCTCCTTGACATATGTTTTTTTACCTTCCTTTCTAGGAAGGGGTCTGGAGGAGGGAAAATTTCCCTTTCTGGTGAAAGGGGACTGGAGCATTATGACAGTCAAGTCTTTAAAAGCTTATGAGTTCCCAGAGTCCTGGCCGGTAGCCGCTGCCTCCGCTGATGTTGTCGGATGTCAATAGAGAGAGGTTGAAGGCAACACTTCTAATGGAGGTAGAAACGAAATACTTGGAAAACACCAAGGATTTTCCTGTTTTGATTAATGAAAAAAAAAAAATCACATAGGTGCTTTAATAGCTGGGTAGACACTTGAGATGTGGAACTCTAGAGGGACAATCACTAAATTCTCCTGTGTTGTCTTGGCTTGGCTTTCTGGGGCTCCCCCGGCCCGTTTGCACTGACAGAGGTGTTCTGGTCTCTTCAGCAGGTGACATCCAAGGGGGCTGGCTTGAACCCCAACGCCAAAGTGTGGCAGGAAGTCCCCCAGGGGAGTGGTGAGGCCGTGCCCCCCTCAAATGGCACCGAGCACACGTGGCAGGAGACGGCGGCGGCCCAGGGGACTCCGGCCGAGGGTGAGATGTGGGGACACGGCCCTTGGGGGACACTCAGGGCGAGTTCAGCTGGGAGGAGCAACCCCTGGGCTCTTGTCCTGGGGGTTGTCAGTGCTGAGGGAGCAAAAAGTGGGAAATAAGTGTGTGAGAAGGCAGCAGGGGGTTTATGGAGGTGACGGGTCTCACCGGTTCAGAGGGTCGAGGAGGTGTCAGAGCTCCTCTGGGACAGGACACTTGGGCAGGAACAGGATCCAAGAGGCCCAGTGATGACCATGTAACGCGCTAGGAGGGGGCAGGGTGCCAGATGTGTGGGCATGGGCTCATGGCACCGCTGCACTTTGGCATCCGTGGACCCTGTGAACAAGAAAATGAGGTCTGAGGGCCACCTGCCATCCTGGGAACACCGAGGGGCTGCTGAGAGCTGGCAGGAGTGCCCAGTGCCCACGGGTTGCTCCTCTCCCTTCGGTCTGTTCCATCCCAGCCCTGTTTCCATCTTGACCACGTGGGCAGTGCCACCCAAAGCCGAGTGTTCAGGTGGCTCTGGTTTGGCTCAGGGGTAACTGAGGTGACTCAAAGCCCAGCAGAGGAGGCAGAAGATTCCCTGCAAAAACAGCCCAGTCAAAGTTAGGGATAAAGAAGGGGGGATTCAGCTCGTGTGGCCCTGTCAAAGGTTTCTGGTAAGTCAGCAGAAGTGGGGATCGAGCGCCGGGTTTGTGCTTTGCCCGACAGAAACTCATTTGTCTCTTCACAACAAAGTGAAGCAACCCTGGCAGTGTAAGCGATTTTCACCCCTTGTTTTTGGCAACCTCGCTTTAAATATTTTAAATTTCGTGTGGAAAGACTGGTTTTTAGATCCTCTCCCCCTCTGGGGATCAGTTTCAGGATCCTTTATTTCCTTTTATTTACTTACCCCCGAGAGCCTGGTGCAAACCAGAAGACCTTTCTGAAACTGGAGAACTGAAAAGTTCTCTCCAATACAAAGTCTGAGACATACAGACTAACTTTAGACACTCTCAGCTGCAGCAGTTTTTGGGTGTTTTAATGTCGGTAGCCAAAGTTTTTCCCGTGGGGAATTGTCCCGGAGCTCACGGGAGTTTCCCTGCTGCTGGGGTGTCCCTTTGGCAGGTCACATAGAGCTCTCAGAGGACAGCTGCAAGCAGTATGAAGTGATGTATTCCCCGTCCTGTGAAGCCACAAGGAATGGCACAGGAGCCGACGAAGCCTCTGCCAACGGCATCGTCCTGGCGACCGAAGACCTGGGATACCAAATCTATGAAGTGTCTGGTGAGTGCTCGAGTTCAACCACTGCTGTCAGTGCCTGTGACCCCCTGCAGTTTGCTGCAGCTGTGCTGTGACCCAGGAGGAATCCTGGCACGTCCATGGCTATCCCAGGAGCTCCAACACTTGGCCAAGCAGGTGCGAGCGGCGGGGTCGGGGTCGTGTTGGGAGCATGTTGAGTTCTTTAAGCACCTCAGACGAGCTTTTCCCCCTGCTCCTACCCAGAGGGATTTATTCTGCTGGACAATGAGACGTGTCCATGCACTGTGTGGGTGTGGAAGTGGGATCTGATGGGGGGTGTGGTCCCTTCCAGGTGACGGCCCCTCCGCCGTGTCCACGGAAGACATCAGGGAATGTTTGAGGAAACAACTTGAATTCTGCTTCTCCCGGTAGGTGCACTTAACTCAGCCTGCTACAAAGCCTTCACTAAAATCCCTGACAAATATTCCCTGGGTTTGGCTTGGTGTGTCCCATCATCTTGATAAAAACACAAGGTTTTTATCAAGAACAAACCAAGGTTTGCTGACGTGCCGTGGAAACCCCCTTGGCACCTTCCAGCTGTTCCAGTCCCGTCTGTGCATCCGTGTCCTTGGGTGAGGATGAACCTCCTGTGCTCTGGAGTTGTAAGACCTCGAGATAACTTGGCTGTGTGTCCCCAGGAGGCTCTTTGGCAGATCCCTTTTGCAGGCCAACGTGCAGAGCACCGCAGCTTTCATGACATTTTTTAAATTGCTTTGTGTTGGTCTGCTGGGATTTGTTCCAGGAGAGAGAATTTGAGGGTCTTTCGGCTGTGAGTGGAATTGGGGAATATTTAAGCCTGCAGTGATCCTGGTTTTTTGAGTCTTCTGGGAGTCAAGTTCAGGATTTTTATGAAATCACGATTTTATGTCTTTTTAGTGAGAATCTTTCAAAGGATCTCTACTTGATGTCTCAGATGGACAGCGATCAGTTTGTTCCAATATGGACAATTGCCAACATGGAAGGGATTAAGAAGCTGACAACGGATATGGACCTTATTCTTGAAGTTCTGAGATGTAAGTCTGGGGGTTTGGGGGGTGTGTCAGTAGGACAAAGAATCCTGGTGCTCCAGAGAGATGGTTCAGTCTCTGAGCTGGTTGTGGCTTCTTGTGCTGGTCCAGGGTGACAGGAACCTCCCTCTGCAGCCATGGCTGAGGAAGGGGCTGTTCCAGACTCCTGAATTCTCCTTCTTTGTTCCAAGTGTGCTCAGTGTCCCACTTTGCTCTTTGAATTTCAGCTTCTCCCATGGTACAAGTGGACGAGAGAGGGGAGAAGGTGAGACCAAACCACAAGCGGTGCATTATCATCCTCCGGGAGATCCCCGAGACAACACCCATAGAGGTAAATCCAGGGAGAAAAGGGAAATAAAGGTTGATGATTTTGGAAGGTTGTCTTCAACAGGGCTTCAAACAGGCACCAGGAAAAGGTCAGCTGGTGTTTAATGTGATTAAACAGGGACATTTTTCTTGTGAACCACATCAGTAATATTTTCCTCCCGGGTGCGCTGTCAAAACAGCCAAAACAAAAACTTATTGCCATCGTGCCTTCCCATTATTTACTTACTATATTTAAACCTTCTTAAGCAAACTCCTTTTTTTTTTTTTTCTTTTTTTCCACCAAAGCTGAGCTAACCTGGCTTCTCTGGAAGGAAGTTTGAACTGGTTTCTTTTCGGATCCAAAAATAAATCAGTCCAGGGCACAGCTTGGAATCCAGGCTGAATTTTTGTCACAGCAGTAACTTTACTTGAAGTCAGACGGTTGTTTTGGCAGCAAGAAATGTTGCTAAACATTTCTCATTCATTGTGCCCCAGCGTGAGCTGAGCTCATTATGTTCAGAGAAGGGAGGATAATAAAATTCCTCCTGATACTTGGCGAACAGAATGATTTAGCTCTTTGTTTTTTAAAAGTTGTAACACAGGGTGTTTGTCTACCAGCATTTTTAATGAGTTCTTTTAATGCAAACACTGAACAGCTGCTTGTCCCCTCTCTTTACAATCTGATTATTGCAAAGATATAAAAAAAACCCCTGTCAGGTTGCCTTGACTTAGGAGTATTTCATGGAATCATTCTTGTCTCCGTGACACCTTTGCTACCTGTTTTCTGTGGAAATGTCACCAGTTCTTCACAGGTCTTGATTTTTCTTACCACCTGATCCTGCTGTGTTTTACCTGGGGAACTGGGGGGGCCTGGAGTGGGCTCTGTGGGTTCAGGAACAGGGAGAGGATGACGTGGTGCCTGGAGAGCCTGTCAGGGGAACACGAGAGCATCCCTGGTCACGGGAGGGAAGGGCTGGAGCTTAAACCTGTGTCTCGTTGGTGTTCACTGTCCAGCTCAGAGCCAGGTGCCCTAAACTGGCCTGGGTTTGTCTCCCCAGGAGGTGAAGGCCCTGTTTAAGAACGAGAACTGCCCCAAGGTGATAAGCTGTGAGTTTGCTCACAACAACAACTGGTACGTTACATTCCAGTCCGACACAGACGCCCAGCAGGTAAGGCCCCTCCAACCCCAACATCCCCCTTGTTAATCCTCCCCCTGCTCAGGGGGGTTGCACATGTGCTCCCTGTGGCTAAGAGAAATATTTATTTGCTGATCCCCCTTTTGTTGTTCTAAGAGATTACTGGCAAACTCTGGTTAATAAGACTGAAGTTGGGAGATTATTCCCTTGTCTGCCTCTTGCCTCGGCGCTCAGTGACCATGGCTGGCACTGGAATCCTGAATTTGAAGTGTTAATGGATTTATCTGGGCTGGCAGGGAAGCACATTTGTGTTAGATCATGTAATAGCCTTTGGGAAGTAAAATTTTATCAAGATATTCTAATGTTGATCTTTTTTTTTTTCTTTTTTTTTTTTTTTT